>NC_089145.1:60045222-60062722 GCF_009819655.1 Sylvia atricapilla
TCCTCTTTTGAAATTCTTCAATATATCTTTCACTCCACAGTTGCATTAACTGCATTTAACTATGAAGTCTAAGCACTCATTTCAGTAGAAGTAATCACAGATCCCATAGTGAATGGAAACAAGGCAAACTACCCCAGAACATGCTACTCGTAAAATGATTAAAACAAAACGTTTGAGGTAGGAAAGGTGCCATGACAACCAGAGTTTTGCTTCAGTCCTCTCCACTCCACATGCACCTGCTCCCACCTCCCCAGAAAACAGCTGTGGTTCAAGGGCAGCCTGGACAGAAGCAAAATGAGAAAGCAAATGCACAGGAAAAAAACTGCTCTAATAGAAGAAACACAGAAAATTATGGGTTTTATAGGGCAGGACATTTATCAGACACAGACCTTGGCTATCTCTCCATGTCTTCAGGAAACAAGCAAGAGACTCTGATCTGAAAAGTTAATGCTGAAGGAATGTGAGGGAAACTCCAGAATACTATCTGTGACAATTATGTCATAAGAAGCAATGGCAAGGTTTATGATCACTGTTACCAAGCCATGCAAACAGAATTCTAGATGTTCAATTTAGAATTTGACATACATTCTATAAAAAATAATCTAAAGAGAGGATTTCTTTTTCTGAATAGCATTATCATTATTCATTACTTCATTGCTGTTACAAGATATTGTAGATAAATCTGTATGTTGTCAGGTTATGGACAGGTTAACTACAGCAGTGCTGTGAACATGAAAGATCAAAAAAAAAAAAAAGAAAAAAAAAAGCAATTATATTTCCCTTCTCTGCATAAGGTTATAAGAAGAGCTATGATCTAATTTATTCTTTCTTCCAATCTTTAGCTGAAATCAAGAACATTCAAAATTACACTATGACCTAGTTATACTGTGGATGGTGTGGCAGCAACAGAAACCCCCAGGAAAATAATTTCAACCTCAGATGACAAAAAATCCAGAGAAACCATGAACAACCTATAACCCAGAAGCAGCAGCTTAATAGCATACTTCATTTCAGCCTGTAGCCTAAAGAATACAGACTCTAAAAGGAAATATTAAATTTTCAGAAGAGTCTATATAATTGCACAGTTCAAGTCTTCTCATTAGCCAATTTACTCTTCCTCAGATTTACAGCTCTGAATGCAACAAAATCTTTGTGACATGGTGCACTTAGGATTTTCACTCTGCAAATTTAATTTCTTTTTCTCACTGGAAACTAATTCAGTAGCACCCACCAAGTTTTAGGCTTCCATGTGCTGCTGGGAGAGAAGCCTTTTCAGGGCCTTAAAGCCCAACAAAACACTGAGTATGTGTCTGTGCTGAACTTTCCTCAAGGTAAATGGGATGCAAATGAATGTTAGGTTGTTTTGTTTAATATGGATGATCTCATGCACCTTTGAACTGTTCTACTGCCAGCTGCCACTTACCACTAACAGAGAAGTAAATTTTATAGCCTATGCATTGGGTCATTTTAAACTAATCTCCACAAAAAGAAAATGGTTCACTGGGAGTAAAAAAAAAGTGTCTGATAATGCAACCTCTGAAAGTTATTCTGATGGGTGTAAGAAAGTGGGAGAAAAGCCCAAGGTAGCTGGCAGTGCAGCCACACACCTTACACTGCCATAATCATTTATAAAAACACACCAAAATGAACAACACTGAGCAGCTTCTGCTCCTGTCATAACGTGCAACCTCCCAGTACCTCATGTACAATAATACCCCCATGAAATTCAGGCTGTATTGCTCCTGCCTCTTTGTACAACACTTTGCATGACTGAGAGCAGCAAGTGACAACGTTCTCCAGTTAACTGAGATTGATTATTGGTGCTTCAGCACATCCATAATCATGATGCATGCAGCATGGAGAGATGGAATTATTTTCCTACACTGCTCTGATTGGTAGAAAAAGCCTGCTTTTCTAACTGCACTGAATATGTATAGGATGCATGCAATATGCTCTAGAGGAACGGGGACTGTGCCAGCTGCCAAAAGGTCTCTAGCTATGCTCATGCCATGCCTGCCTCTGAGCAAGATGAGTCATCCACATTGACTGCGTTTGCTACTCTTCAGTCACAGTGGTCACCACTAAAAGGACATAAATTTATTCGTGGTTAGCATCCTGCAGCATCTGAGATACTACTGTTTTACTATGAACAACAGTGAGAATCTGAAAGAAGCAAAAGAAATGACGGTGGTACATGGTGGAAAGCATGGCAATTGTAGGTCTGGATTTTTATTCCAGTAACATTGGTTTTACAGCTGGTTAACTGTACTGACTTCCAAAGAATCACTGCAGATTGTTACTAATGAAGTGACTACAGAGTGTGAACCTCTGTAGCTGCTTTCAGCAACAGGAAACTGAAGATTCTTTAGCAGAAAAATGGGTTTGCAATTTTTTTTTTTTCATTTTCTTTTGCAGTCTGTTTTTTAAAGCCATTTCCAAAAAATCTCAGAGGACTTAATATTTTAAAGAAGTCAGTTACGCCATAAAATCCTGGCAGTTATATAAATACCTAAGATGTTGGCACTTCACATTTGGCGACTTCACCGTTTGGTGAATAGCAGAACTATTCAGAACTATTCTTTTCTAAATCAGAATCATCACATCTTTTTGGAGGAGTGACTCCTGAGAAACAGGGAAGAATTTGCCTTTTTGAACAAACATATCAATAGCCTTTGCTATTCTTCTTTACTGAGCAATGCTAACTGTGGTATTACTGCAACAACAAAAGTTAGTGCTACAGTAAATCTCAGTTGATCAAATGGATTAAACAGTACTTTGAGGTGGTGGAAATGGACAATGCACTGCAAATTATTAAGGAGTGATTAATTAAATACTTTTTAAGGTGAAATATGGTTACAAATAGCTCAGTAATAGAAAAAGCAGTAATATATCTATGCCATAATGAATTTTCTATATTAGGATTAACACACCAAATTGCAGATAGTTAAATAAGCATTTAAATTATTAATTTTCTCATTATTTCATGTGTCTCTCAATACCAGGCTCCATGTAACCCAACACAAAAGATTAGAGATGAAATATGAAACACAATATAAAAATCACCACACGGTACTACAATTTATAAAATAATACATCAAGAAGAAAGCAAAATACAATGTAATGTGGTATCAACATCAGAATTGGTTTTCCTCTGGACTAATGGGTATGATACCTCCCTCTTCATAACTTTTACAGCTCACAGGACTTCTGAATATTGAACTGCTTGGGCAGAAATGCTACGTTCTTTCCCAATCCATCTTACTTTCAATTTTAATTCACATATTTCAAGGACAGACACAGAAACTGAAAAACCTTCTGAAAAAAAGTTTTGTATATGCTAGTAGAAAGAGGAGAAAGAAAAACTAATCTTCAGTATTGAATCAGATAGAATACAGCTAGAAAAGACTTTCAATTACTGTAAACACATGTATACACACAGAGCAGTATGTAACTCATTTAGCATAAGTTACCAAAAAAAAAAAATCCATGAAATTACAGAAATTTTCATTAAACTGACATCAGTGGAGGCATTTTTAATTTAATCCAATGTGGTACTACAGAATGAGATTCAAATTACCCTTTCAGGAAACGAGAAAAGTCTTTGCAGTGTCTCCCCAAAGGCCAGGGTCAACTTTTCAAAAGCAGCCTTTGATTCTGGATGCTCAGCCCGAGACAGCTCTTTGGAAAATTTTGCCATGGATATAAAATCCCTAATACCTTTATATTAGGCAGCTATCAGCCAGAGAGTTTTCTTATTGGGTCATGGTGGGGACTTGTAACCCTCTGCAGGTGATATCAAGTGGCACCTCGTTGGTCAGGAGAAGTATATTCAAGGCAGCTAACCCCAGCACTGGGTATTAAATAGTTATCTTTGGACACCTGCTTTTGCTCAACTCAGCTCCCATTTTCTCCCACGCCTTTGGTTTTATTTTCTCTTCATCTTGTACAGAGATTGCCCACGGCAGTTCTCTGTAATGCCACATAACCTAAAAATGAAGGAATTAAAGGTCTTTGTACAAGCCTCTATGACCCTGTGCCAGTCTGGGAAGGGAGCTCTTCCAAGGTTCTAAGGAACTTGCAGTCTAAATCCTGACCAAGACCATGGTAGTGTGGGAGGGAGCCTCTAAATGAAGTCACTCCTGAAACTTCTGCCTTTCAGACTGTATCAGAATGGATTTGACAAGGTACATGGTAGGAAATCGGGGTACTGGCTAAAAGATCAAATCTCACAACTTTCTCAAATTATTTTCTAAAAGCATGTTTGCAGTTTACAAAATTAAGTAACTGAAGAAAAGATTCTTTGGAAATAACTGTTTCTTTGGAAAAGAGGAGAGATTTCTCATTCACTTTTCTTTAAAGACTATGGGAAATATCCCCAGAACCTCTCTTCTGTTTAAATGTTTATTCTTGTTGCATTTCAATCCAGCCCATCTCTTTCTTAAGGCAGTCATAGGTCTTCTCTACTTCCATCTAAAATTCTCTCCCTTTCCTTTAGTCTCTTTTTGTGTCCCTCTGGAAAATTCCATCTGGTTTTATTGCCACTCAGAACTGGAGGTCATTCCAAGTTTGAAAGACACAAAAGCCTTTCATTATTACATCCAGATGTAAGAGCTGAAAGGTGAGAGCAAAACATAACTGCCAAGATATTTAGCTTCAGTTTTATAAACTCTGAGGAGGACAGGAAAATAGGAGCACATAGAAAAGCCAAGCATGAAGTTGCAGAGAATGGCAAGAGTTACACGTGATGTAGACAGACACTGTCTCCAAATAATTGCCTTCCTCTTAAAAGTGATTAGCCATATTGATCACTTAGAGTAATACTTTCCACAGTCAGACTAGTTCAGGATTCAGAAGCGTGTTGGTGAAGGGGGAGATGCTGATGCTTTTAGTGTTTTTACAGATGATTTTGAGCTATTGCTTCTATGCTAAATTAGCCATCAGCCACAGATTTAGATCCTGAACACAGCACATTGCATAAATATGGTTGGTGGTGTCTTTTTAAACCTTTCAATTGGTTTACATTTGTCCTGGGTTGGAAAAACTCCATTCTGTGAGTACTTTTACATCTATATAACTAATGGAACAGACAGATGATTCAGCATATTGGGATGTCCTCTGGGTATCCCATATTCCCATGCTAAGGATGAGCCTCACAACTTGCATATCACTCCTTCCAATCACAATATCATGAGAATTGACATTAAGATTTAATGACCCTCGATTTGGCACTTCTCTTTGGCAGGGCACACTGATATTACAGCAGATTTCAAACTCAATACCAGACTAACTACAAGATTAGCCCATTGTCAGCAGCCATTGAGCCTTTTGCAAACTTCCCAGTGTATCCTTTCCTCATCCTCTCTCTTGTCCTCAGCTACAGTCACAATATTTCTGTAGTGGAAATCACCTGGTAGCTTCTGCTGAGGAATAAATTTCCCCCCTCCTGCACAAAAAAAAATCCATTATTCTTGAAGAAGGTGTAAATCTAGCTTTGTACCCTCATTTGTTTTCCAGCAGCAAAATGAGTGACCTTGTTTCAATTACATTTACAGTAAAAAAAATACAGCATTTACAGTATTTGAGTACAGTAACTTTGGCTGTTTTATTTATGAACATTGATTTCTGCATAAGGGTACCATTTCTGCTTTACTCATACTTTTTTTGGTGAATGAGCACACTAATATTGCCTCTTAGGTGAGTCACAGCAGGTACTGCATAAAATACTGCTGAGCCTGTAAGAAAGCTCTTGCCATGCTATTTAGCCACACAATGCCAACAAAGATGAGAATAGAACATTTCCATTCTATTTCTGAGGGTTAGTTCTTGCATACAGTGATGTCTACAAAAGTTTTAGCATCAGAAATCAGCAGCTTTCAATCAGACTTTTTAGCAGTAAACGTTGGAGCTCTAAACTACTGTGTGCATTGAGAAAGTGGGTTTTTTTTGCATTTCTTCAAATACTAAAAGAACAAAAATGGCTACAGAGCAGCAGTATATCAGGTACCCCAGCACTATACCTGAAAGAGGCATTCCTAGGGTAAATCTAAGGTTTTTCTCCTGTGGTGTGCAGCTGCCAGTGAGATGCTAATAAGTACTATATGGACTATTTTCTCTCTATTACCCTTATCTGTCCACTAGAGACAAAGTGGAAATCATTGATCAAACTTTAGATATCTCCTTGACCTCCAGCAGCCACTGCCACAAATTTCCCTCAAAAAACCAAACTGAACCAGAAACCCAAATAAAAAGCCAAAATAAACCAAAAAAATAACCCCGCCCACAAACCTGTGGGAATTTTGATTTGATCAGTTTTATACATTTTAGGAAAAATGGTGCACTTGCTACTTTTTCAAATTGAATAAGATCAAGGTTAAATATGGAACTGAATAAAGTTACTTTTTTGGGGGAGGGGAAAATGCTCAAGGGGTTGAGTAGCCCAAAATCACAAACTTCAAATACATAAATCAAGTAGAGCTACAGCTAGTCCAAGGGACACAGATGGCTTTAACTCTAATGGAACAAAATACAGAGATCTTTTCATACTCAAAGCAGTCTGTAGACTAACTGGACTAATAGCATTCAAATGTGACATCTATTAGGCATTTAGAAATAACTCATACATCACAGTGGATAGTGGGTCTTCATAATGGGATAGATTTTGCAGGGAGTTAATGATTTAATTATTTTATTAGTTTTATTTTCATGTAACAATATATCAAAATTCCCCGGGGGAAAAAAAAAATCGAGATAAAAGTTAAATACATGGGCCTCAGCTTTGTCCTTTCTAGCATTCTAGTTTGAATTGTCTCACTGGTTCATCATATTTTTATGTATGTAACAATAAAGAGTAAGAATTATCCAAGAGCATGTATATCCACTTCTCTTGAAGTGTTTGATTTCTGAAGCCAATTTAAGATTTAGCCTCATCATCAATGTAAATAAAGAAAGAAATTAACTGGATATTCCAAACTTTTGGTATAAGTTTTTTCAAGTGGTTTACAGATTGTGATAGCTCAGTTTGGTTGGATAAGCAAACAGTAGATCCATCTTCTGGGCCATCAATTAAAGAATGGAGATCTGCAAATATGATGCAGTTGATTGCTTCCTATTAAATGGTCAAGTTTTAGAGATTCAACGACTTGGGAGCCTGTGCATTCTCCCAAATCTGACACTTCTACTTGGCAGCCACGTTATTTTATTAGCACAGTGTCAGCAAACTGGGTGTGTGGCTTCAAATTTCACCCATTATCCACTCTACCACGTGTACTCAGACCATTTAGAGAACTGACTTGGCCTAGTGAGGTAACAGAAAGGAAAGGTAAAAGCAACAAAGCATTAGTAAATGTCTGCACAAAATCTAGGGGTGCTAGAAATGGCCCAGTCCACACAGAGTTGATGTGAGGCACACCCCTGATAGTTACATTGCTTCTCTTTTAATTAATCTAGGCGCATATCTCATTTTCTAATTCCTATCAGCCAACATGTGGTGACGACTGGTAACTTACCACACCCTTTCACTTAGCCTGAAAAAATCTACATCAAATCAAAATTACTACCAAGGAAAGATGAAAACTTATCAAATGTAAAATTAGATTAAGAGTCAATCAAAATCCAACTGTGAATTTATCATTTCAATGAATTTCAATGAATGGTTTAAAATCTGTTCAAAATCTATTTGAAAATGAATATGTAATAATACAGGCATATCTCTTTTTCAAAGCTAGTATTGTCAGATGTATTCTGTGCATTATAATTCATGAACAGGGTAGATGACTATTTGAGAAGTATTAAAATGAGCTGACTTTTCAATACAAGTGTCTGGACAATAAGTTTTTTCTATTCTTGGCAATTCAGAAATGTAGACAATTGTGCTAGAAAAATAATGTGTATTGTAATATTCATTGTACAGTAGTAGTATAGTAAGTGGCAATTCTGGACATTACAAGAGACACAAGGATTATTTTCTGTGATTGCACAGAGAATACTTGGATTTCTTGTGAAGCTTTTGCATTGGAAATGAGATTCATCAGTCTGAACAGGGCAGGGTTAGAGCCCTTAGCAACATGCTTATTTTGTAGAAGGTCACTCAATAATAACTTCCTCTGCCCTCCAAGCTTATTAAGACTGACTGGCATATATTAATGAAAACACCTGATTCTCCAACCATAAAACCCAGACAAAGACTTTATTTTAATATTAAGGAAGGAACCCTTAATTAGCAGGGTTTCAAAAATGTCAGCTTCTTCTATTAGCTGTTCTGGTCCATCAAAGCCATAATCCCTACTGTCAAATTTCATCACATGATAGACAGTTTGCTGGCTATCTTTTTTTTTTTTTTTTTTTTTTTAAACTGATCATACTGACTGAAGCTTTTTATTTTGCCATCACATTTAACAAGTTTGTATGCCTTTCATTGTTACAGTGCTGATTTTACTTCTTTCAAAGTCTGTGTCAGCTAAAAGAAGCAAAAACCTGGGGAAACAAAGTATTACATATTGATACACAGACATATAATTAAAGACTTTTGGGGGAGAGGTTCTCATTCATAATATTGATTCTTTTCTAGGGCATGCAAATGTGCTTCTGTGAAAACACAAATAAAAACCACCATTCACAGATGAATTTCCATTTCAGTCATGTTAAGAGGAAAAAAAAGAACAAATGCTCAAAATATTGCTAAGACCTTTAGAGATGCATGTTCTTTAGAATTAACCCACAACACATCTTCATGCTGCATAAAATTTATTCAAGTAGATATTGCTTCCACTGCCCTCCAAATGAGAGATTGTGACAAATTTTACTGAAATAAACAGACCAATTTAAAAGGATTTATATTCTAGCTTCATTCAGCATTTCTGTGTTTGTTAAACATTCACAGGAATCTATTTCATGGACTTAAAAGAAAGCAGTAGAAGATTACACTCCTGTCACAGACTTGTAAACATCCCATCTCAACTCTCTCAAACATGATCTGTGGATTTGATAAAGCTGTATTTTCAAAGCCAGCACATACCTATGTAGTAGGTTTTCTCTTCGATAACAAGAAACAAAAAATTATATAGAATTTTTAAGATGATATTGTATTTAGATGGAGTACACTACTATGGTCTTACCATGCCTGGTTTTGTTCTCTGAATATCTATTTCCTCTTACAATTTTAGATTTATTTATTAATAATTTACGCAATGCTGCACCTACAATAAACAATACAGTAAAAAGGAGTCAGTATTGAAGTTACAATTGAATCCAGGTAAGAAAAACAAATTCCCAGTATTCAAGAAAAAGAAAGAACTTTTTCAGTGGAAGAGTATGTGTAACATTTGTATTTATGTAGGAGAGAAGCAGTCTGAAAAAAAAAGAGCAAGTATGCTAGAGTTTACAAATGAGATGTACAGGCTTCTGCCAAGAAATGGAGGCAGCATGAGAAGCACCAGAAAGCCAAAATCAGTAAAGGAAATTGAAGCAGTCTGAGAGATGACAATCTGAGAGAAGCAGAGTTGTCAGAAAAATAAAAATGTTGGGATACTTAGAGGCTTGTAAGAAAAAAAAAAAATCATAACAGTCGCAGTTTACTCAGACTGAAGCAAAAAGTGAGACTGAGGTTGGATGAAGAGGGGAAGATTACAGAAATTGAAGTTAACCAAATGATTAAGAAAAGGATAGAGATAAATCGACAAGTTTTTGGATGGTTTTGGATACAGGGTATTATGGAAAGCGTGGAGAGGAAAGCGACAGTGAACCTGGATAACAGGATGACAGTCAATTTTAAGTTGAGAGAGAGAAAGAAGAATGGGTAAAATATGTTTATAGGTGTATTTTTGCAGTATTTGGCACTACTGAAGGGCAGATAGGAGAGAGAAGGTTCTGTGGCCTGAGAGATTCATACAGACTGTGAAGAGCCATGAGTTCTGAAGAAAATAGACACCTTTAGAGCTTGGTGATATATATTTTTTTAAATTTTAAATGTTACAACACCTAATACAGGTTAGGAAACAGTAGGCCAAAAGTTCACTTCTGCTAAGACTGAGGTATGAGCAAAAAATGAAGGAGTGTTTGAAATACAACTGCAAAGGTCAGTAAGAAAGACAGTACTCACAGAAGCAGAAGAAAAAAACCCAAGACTCAAAATTATACCAGCCAATGGAAATTATTGGCACAAATGAGCAGTAAATGGTGAAAATGGGGCTGAAGAAAGAGAAATCAGCATAGGGAATCCAAGAGCTAATAAAGGAGATAGAGAGGGAGACATCAGAGATATGACCACTGAGAAGTGCAAAAACCAAGGAAGGAATTGGCACTTCTGAAAGAGAATGACAATTATAATGTAGAGAATAATTCCAATAAAGGAAGAAGAGCAAAAGATATTATTTGCTAAAATAAGGTCTGTAAACTGACCCACCAGCTACACCTTGGCCACAACTCAGACATTTAGTAAAAATATATCCTTTCTACCCCAGGAAAATAATTCCAGTTTTTCACACTGTGGAATTGTTTCCACAGCTAATAATTCCATAAAGCTATATGTGTTATTTGAAGATACTTGTACCACTGTCTTTATCAATGTTCTGCTTAGATTTTACTGCTTCCTGAGCGGCTACATCTATCACAAGTGACCAAGTATTTTTTTGAGGTGAACTTACACCTAGACAATGCAGTTGTTTTAATGGGCTTAAGTGACTGTGAAAATTTACTAATATGATTTTTCTGTCATTTAATTAATTTAGAAATGAAACTCACTACTTAGAACAGAAGAATTTCTTGACTTTTGAATGATACATCTAAGGAGCAAAAGTGGATGGAAGCAAGATAATGAAGCCAACACATGAAGCTCAGTTCTCCCTCCAGCATCACTTACAATACCTACTAACTAAAAACCAGTTAAACAGGAAAGCTATACTCATTTTAGACTCTGAGCAATCTTTATCTTCAGAGGTACATGACAACTAACCTTAGTTTTGAAAACATTTTTTCTTATTAATGCATTCAATTAAAGTTGTTTGTAAAAATATCTGTGGCCAAATCACTGTTGCGATTGCACTGTAGAATAAAATACATAAAACACGGTCCTTACTTTCAAGTAAGAATATATTTTTTGGCTCTTCCATTTCTCTTATTCATTATTCTCCAGCACTTCTCCTTATAGGCCTTAATAGCACTTTATGTTCACAATATCCTCAGTTCCCTTTCTCATGACATCCAACATTTGGGCTACTTTTGTGTGGTTGTCGAGATGGCCACGACACTCAGAGTGCTTCAGTAATAATTCAGAAAGCTTCAAGTATCAGCAAATTGTTTTCTAGAATTCTTCCATACCTTTTCTATGCAGCCTCCCAAGAGCAGCTCCAAACAGCTCTGGCTCTTCCTCTCTTCATTCTGCAGCTCCAGCTCACTCTGTCCTGTCCCTGGCACAGCCACCAAACCCTGTGTGTCCCTCACACAACATCTGACCCTTTCTGTCCCTCACACAGCCTCCTGTCCTTTCCTCC
Organism: Sylvia atricapilla; assembly: GCF_009819655.1. Classification (NCBI taxonomy): domain Eukaryota; kingdom Metazoa; phylum Chordata; class Aves; order Passeriformes; family Sylviidae; genus Sylvia; species Sylvia atricapilla. The sequence continues at coordinate 60,056,709 of NC_089145.1, forward strand.
AGCAGACCCCAACTGAGCCCCTCCCAGCTCACTCACCCTTTATCACACCCAACCGGGAAGGCAAAGGCTGTTCCCACTCTTTGGTAATTAACACAGCTGCAATTTGGGGCAGGATTTTGCCTTTAGCACTACCTCTGTCTTCCCACACTTTTGCACATTCAGTTGACAATTTCAGAGAACAATCCATTGTGACTCCAAGACCTTTTTCCTGGGCTGTAACTAATGCTCTAGTTGAACACGTTAATAGTAGTCTCTGCTATCCATGGAACTGTCTCATCTAAATGGCACAATGACATTAAAAAGATGTCACATTTTTGGTACGACAGCATCTTAAACCTCAGACGTTCTGTAGCCATGCTTGGGAAACTGCGTGGTGCTGCTTTGCTGCTGGAATCCAGATGGTGCACCACGACATGGCACCTTCTAGGCTTTGACTGGCACTTCCTAAGCCTCTATTCAGCAGGATGATAGCATTTTATTGTAAGTTGTTTTAAATCGTACATGGGTGTATAATAGGTGTGGTTTATATCAGATGCAGCCAGAATGGTGTATTATGGACTGATGGTCCCTGGATACAGCAAGGGATAATGAGGCTTATGTGAGAAACAGAAGGCAGAAAAAGGTAAAAGAGTAGAAGAATAGCACAAGGAGGCAGGCAAATGAATATAACTGATTTTTTTCGGTTGCTACAATTTTGAGTGAGAAATTCTGGGTTGCCTCCTTTATAGCAATGCCACTTTTGTGGATCAGAATGGTCAGTTTTTCACTGACAGGCAGGAATATTCCAAACTTTTTGGTTGGAAAAGAGTATTATAATCACTGACTGGAAAGTCTGCCTGCTGGCAATGTAAGCTATTATTTTTGTATATAGTGTGCACAATTAATACCAGTGTATTTGGACCAATTTGTGCTGCAAATAAAGCTGTGGCCTTTCCTTGCCAAAAAGAGTGTAATTTCAAGCCATCAGGATTTGCATCTTGGGAAAGGATGGAAAATGAATACACCAAAGATAAAAGGAAAAATATAGTGCTTTAAAGAAATGGTAAATCACTGAATGTAAGAGAAAGGGAACTAGGTTCAATGATAGCTCAGTATGACATTTTGTTTCTTGCCTTTTCTTATACCGTAGGAAAGAACTAAAGGAAGATAAATGAGATCTCAATATAAATATCTAATTAGACTTAGTCCAAAAATTGCCATAAACCACATTTTCCTATGTCTACAGTCTCTACTCGAAATGTAAAAAAAATTCTTGCATTTCAGACCTTACAGAAGTTTAGATGTACAGATTGCATTGACTGGAGAACACTGTATATAGCCTGAAAGATTAAATACCCTGCTAAGGATATACAAAATTTCAATTTCCTTTTTCAAAGCTGGTTTACATTTTTCTGCTTCTCTGCAAAATGCTTTTCACTAAATTCTCCTGTAAGTATTTTTACACACTGAACTGACTTTTCAAAAGAAAGTAGAAGCTTGGTGACAGAAGCTGCACAACACCTGTGCATGCCTATGTATGACTTAATTCTCTTTCCTACACATAAGACTCTCAGTGGATTTTTAAAGCATTTGGAAGCATACAGACACAAATACTCAGAGTCTGCTTTGGAGATGAGTTTGAGTATGAAAGAATCATCTGCATTGTTATCAATTAAATTGCCTTCAGTACTGCAGGCACCTCTGGCAGGGTTCCAGGCTCCAGAGAGTTTGGATTCACTCACAATACTAGGAATAAGGGTCAAACTGACTCTCACCTTTGCAGCACTGATAGAAGCCCTATATAAATCATTTGATATATGAACATTTATTTATCAACATTTAGCTAGTCAACAGCATGGTGTGGTCTGCACATATTTCATAAAGATCAAGGTTCACATTTTCTGAACTCAAAGTAGAAGTCAGCACTACCTGATGCTCACTAGTTAACAGGATTTTTTTGACTACTAATACATCATAATTGCCAGGATTTGCACAAATCAGACATAGATAGAGACTCCAGGTACCTGGATATGGAGAATGATCTTACATTCCTAAACCCTAAAGAAAAAATGAATTTCTGAAATGGACTGCACAACAGCTCACCGTACTGACATATTGTGATCTGTCCCACATCCAAGAGAACATTCTTAGCATATTATCTGTGTCAGCTTCACAAAACTATTACAGCTTCACTTGTTCTTTGTGTCTGTAATGGTTCCCCATCACCCTGATAAGTGGGCAGTCATTTCTCCCTGCACAGATAGAGCTGTGAAGGAGAATTAGATTTCAGCATTTACGTAACAGAGATTAATTGATTGATTAGATTATTAATTAAAGTTCCCATTAAATTCTCTTTTTAAAAAGCACAAGATCATGGATCCCCAGGGTTTTTTCCAACCCTTGAAATCATAAACAAGAGAATGCATAACTAAACATTGTACCTTATCTTGTGAAGAATAATTAAGCCAGTGGAAGCATTTCTATGAAGGAAAATATTTTTTCTTCCAAAATACTTTTCCCCTCCTACAAACCTTAGAAAAAAGAAAGCAGTTTTTGGGTTTCCCCTACTGCAATAGAGGAACAGACACCAAAAGTAATGTTTTAAGCACAGATGTACACATATGTATGCCTGTTTGTGTTTATATGTTAATATAAACCCACAGATCTGGGGTTTATATGCCACACAATTTTAAGAAAAGATAAAGTGAAAACACGACTTATGTTGTTTTAGATTTGAACTGATGTGGTCTAGCCATATAATATTTGAGAGATTGCAGAAAAATAAAAACAGCAAGTGGCCTTTTAGGTAACCCATAATTAAAAGCAATTTTGAGCTGTCTTTTCAGGGAAGCTACCCAGGGGAAGTATTTGCTACCTGTTTGACCTTCACAATTGTGAGTCCTTGGCAGTGTCAGCGACCCTCTGAACTGAATTCAAAACTAATCTCTAACAGAAAAAGAGAAACAGAATTCATGCAAATCATATTAATTCCAACATTTCCCCAGTGAGCTGGGTATAAACTACAGCCTAATTAAATATTTTTTAACGATGTGAGTAATTTTTGCCAAGGGGCGGATTCAGGCGAAAATTTAATATGAGATCACAAAAGCTGTTCCCAGCGTTGATTCTGTAAATTAATGACTATCTGCCTTATGATAAAAACATGCTGCCAAGAATGAAAATGAAGTCAGCAAAGCTTGCTCTATTTGTCTAACAACCAAATATACAGAATGCAAAACTTTAAAGGATATGGAAAATTTCCATTGTCTGTATGATGTATTCCTGATAAAGATGCATGACACTGACAGCATAAAGCTGCTTCATGCTATACAAAACTATCAATTCTTATTAGTTATCACTAATATAGCATTAGCTATTGTTAGCTGTGAACTTCAGTGAGACAGTGCCAAACACCAGTGTCAAGGTCCTGAGAGGTATTCATTTATGTGTGGGTAGGATAATGTGCTGTTGACCATTTCATGAACTGGGTGTCCTTAAGACACGCTGAACGTGGCACAATTTCTCAGAGCTGCTTACAAAAATTCCAGCATCTTACCTAACTTAAAAAGACCTTATCATTGTAGTATCTGGGCACCGATCTTAAGTGCTTGTCAGAAAGAAAATCTCATTAAACCAATGTTATTAGTGTTTTCAAATAATTCACAAAAATCAAAACAATGATCAAGAGAAATTGTATAAAGGAACAGGGATTATTCATGCATCATTCCGTCCAGATTTTTATCATGATTTGGAAATTAGACAATAAGCCTTATGTGACTAAAAGGCTGCTTCATAAAGTGTAGTATTAGATCAGATATTGAAGATATTCAAATGCAAACTCCTCTGCTTAACCAATAAAAGACTCCATGCTCTTTGTTCTTCTCATGCTAACCTAACTTGTGACAAGACAGCCAGTTAACACCAAGGAATTACAAAGCATCACCAGATGACAGGTGACCAAGACTTTGGTAGCACCCTGGTCAAGAGGCCAGCCCATTGTAAGGGCTTTGCAGCCTTATTTATTTAAATTTCTGCCAGTGTTGGCCACTGAGACTGAATTTACAGCTTTTCAATTAAAAGGTCATTCTGTGCTAACTAGCACGCCATTGCCTCATTATAATCATAAAATTAGTGAGAAAAGACTAGCATGAATAATATGAAGGAGCCAATCTGAAGGGTGAAGAGGTGTGATTTTCTTGCTTCGTCAGAGATGGGGATAAAGCTTGCTGTTTAGAAACAAACATTTTGCTTAGAGTGCATGAAAGAAACACTTTACCATTTCTTTCTACTTCAGAACAAATAAATTGGTCATTTTCTGTAGATTAAGCTTGACAGATGAAAGGATGGTTTACGACTGCTGAACAGCATAAGTTAGGGCACAGCTTCATACGACATGAAATGTCTCTGTGAGATTTCAAGTTTCAAAGCATTCCAACAGGACTTTTATATTTCTTAACTTGAGCATAGTCATATTGTGCCCTTTTTGTGAGTGTAATTATTTAAAACTTTTAAATAAAAACAATGATGCAGAGAAACAGGTAATATCAATTATATCTTAGAATATTAGTTAATTTATTGTTGAAAACTGAGAATGTAATCTAAAATTCAATGTGCCTGTGAACATGCTGGAAATTATTAGGCATTGAGTACAGAAACATAAACTATACAAAGGATGAGGACTTCTGCAATTACCCTCAAAATACTGGGAGAAACCACTTAATCTATCATACATAAGCCACAGAATGTGTAGTCTTCCAAGCAGCCATGAAGCTCTACAATATGCAAAAATACAGGAAAAAAAAAAACACCCAACCACAAAACCAACACAGAAATGTGATACACTTTAGAATAACGAACATGTTTCAAAAACCCACAATTTAAAATATTCTTTTAGTTAATGAAAACCTGGAAGTCATCCTAGTTTCAGTCTGAAAGCACAGAGCATCATTAAGGGGAAAATTGCTAATTTTTGCTCAACACTGGTAATAAGTTGTAAACCACTAGAACTAGGTAAAGCAAGCTAGAGAGCATGAAACAATCCTCAGGAAGAGCCCTTAGAGATTACAGCCAAACATTTAATGTCCTCCATTCTCTGCAGCAACCTGCTCTACCTTCAGACCATGACCCACTCTCCAAGAACTTTGTTCTCTTCTAGAGGAACTCATCCTGTACTCAGCAGTCCCTGATGAAACTTGCTCATGGATTTTCCCACATAAAAAGGCACAGAACATGAAATTCAAGTTTCCAGGGCCCCCACTACTGAATCTCTCCCCTCTGGAGAAAACCACTGCTGAAGGAAAACAAAAAGAAAGTCTAGTAATTTATTTCCTATATTGCACAGGATCTTATGGAGACCTTCAGTCTATAACAGCACATGAAAAGAGAGTTGACGAGGTAATGTATAGAGGGAAAGGAAGAATTCTTATGTCTGTCTACAGTTTTTTACTTTATGCAGCTGTAGCTGAGAGATCTTGTGATAAAAGCGTGCCAAAATTTACTGCTCTGTGCATCACAAATCCCCAAATATATGATTAAATAGAAGTAAATTTGATAAAAACAATAAAAACATTCAGAAGACTGGTGTAAGTTAGGTGTCTACAGACCTCTGAGAATTAATCAGCTGATTTTAAAGCCCTGTGTAACTAAAGATACGCAGCAGATAATTTCAGTGGTGCAGTTCAATTTAGGGGTAAAAAAAATACAGATGCATAATTTCAAAAAAGCAATATAAATCAGGCCTAAGTCCTTTGGGAGTACTAACACTAGACTAAACAGCTTGGCCAAATAACAACAGAAAATAATGCATGAAGAGTAGGGGAGAAAATAACATTTTCTACTGAGGGAATGAAAAATTGAACAACTGTGCTTAAAATTTTGTTTCTTGATTCTCATAAAACCTAGGAGTTTTGAAAAGAGTTTGCCTAAATAACCCTTTTGTATCTTTAATTTTTGGATGCTTATTATTTTTTACAGAGGAATTCATAATTGTGCAAACCAGTAGCCTTTGCAGGGTTGACAACTTGCTTAATCTAACT
>NC_089145.1:60370222-60457722 GCF_009819655.1 Sylvia atricapilla
GGAAACAAATTCAAGATTACAGATTTTTCGTTCAAAACAGGATGAAAAGTATTCCTCCCTCAATGAGCACAAGCAATTCCAATTAACAACAGCAAGACTTATGTGACAGGAGAATATATTACCACATATGTAAAGAAGCAATTTAGCCAGCGTTAAGACGAAAAATGCAAATTTATTGTAGCATTCCTATGGGTAACCAAAGAGCGAGCGCAGGTAACTCTGTTTCCAGACTGTGACTGTAGCCCTGAATGATGGCAATCACATTAAGGTATGAAAAACTGCACCCATTAGGTGCTGTGGAGAAAAACAAGAGGGGACAAGAGAGACACAGTGTCACCGGGTGTCACATCTGCCTGCTCAAAGTAAACACAGTGCCGCAATTGCAAAGCCAGGTTGCTTCAGCCCAGGTTCTCCACATCTCGTGTGCCACGCTAAAATGCTGTACAGCATCCTGCACTTTAAATATTAGCTTTGTATTTTGGTCTAACTGTAAGCTACTACATAAATAAACCTCTCTGAAGTGAACAAAAACTCTCCAAATTCTGATTGTACTCCCTTAGTGAACGCTGTCTTTAAGAAGGAACGCTGAGAGTTAGAGTTTTTTTATCTGGTTCTGGATTAATAGCTGTTATTTTCCTCAACTATGTTCGAGCTATTGCAGATTTTTTTTGCTGGAACATTTGTATCAGCTGTAGCCATTGTTTTCCATACAACAATAGCATTATTTTACCAGTGGTAGCTCTGAAATAAACAGCTGCACAGGTGAAAACATTTTTGGTTTATATTTTTATGAAAGTTGTGTTCACACCAGGTAGTTTACCTATACCATTAAGTTTTACTATTGCTGAAAGGCCTAAGAGCTTCAGGCAAGTCAAGTGTGCTCTTTATAGATGACCTAAATAGGGATTTTGTAAGAGTTGGCTGTGCTCTCTGTAACTATCCCAGAGCCAGGAAAAAAAAGGCAAGAATTCCAACCCCTCTTTTTCACTGCTGCCACATAAATAATCTCTTAGTGGTGTGTTCTCTATTACTACAATACTGAGACTCTTGCTGAAGAAAATAACACTCTTTATCTCCTGAGCCACTCTTACTTTTTTCATCCTCATCATCTCCTAATTCTCTCCTTCCCATCTAAAAGTTACGTGTACACTGATAGGTCTATGCAGATCACACACAGGTTTGCAGTTTTGAACCCTCCTCATGGGAGCTTTTACAAGGCTTGACATGGAGAAGGGTCAAAGGGATATGGGATACACTGGAACTGCAGTCCAAAGGAGATATTCCAGTTCAGAGACACAGCTGAGCTATCTTAAAGCTGCCAAAACAACTTCAACAGGACAGTCAATGAGCTGCAGGACCACTGTTAGCCTTGACTACCTGCATATTTTCTGCAGTCTGTGATAAAAACAGTACTGAGAGATAACATTGTCATTGATACTCAATCCACATAGTTTTAAAATATCTCCAAGCACATCTTAAAAACCCCAAAGAAATACAAACACAAGCAAACAATCTGCCTGGATGGTGGAAGAGCTACCTGTGTTGGCTGCTCAAAACCAAGCAGTAGATGCAAAATTTTTACTCTGCAGTTGTAGGTAGACCCTGGTGCCTCCAAAAGCTGCCTGGTGGATTTATTGAAGCCTGAAGATTCACTCTCCAAGGTGCAGTCTTAGCTACTGACTCAGTAGAGTATGAATGAGCTTCAAGGGCTTTCACTTTTACCCCACTTGCCTGAACCCTGAGCAGTTCTGTGTAAATTAGTGTCATTTGAGCACAAACCAGCAAGATTTTCACAACCAGGCATCTTTTGCACCTATACTGCCAGTGAATTAGCTTTTATCACTGCTTACATATTCCAGAACAGGCTACAGCCTTCACTGGCTTCCCTTGCAGAAGGGACTACATTTACTTTCCATTTAATGCTCTGGGACAAGGAACAACTCTAAATGCCACAAACACTGTTCAAGGGCAGAAAATCCTACAAAAAAAGATCTTGTTAGTTTTTCAACTGTCTCGATAAACTGGGATAAAAATGAAACCCACATTGCTTGCAGAACATCCTCATTGTTCCCTTTACAAATATCAGTACAGGCCATATTATTGGGCTTTATTACATATTATTGGGCTTAAATGTTTCCAGAAGTGCCAAGAAGAGTCTGCTGTTTGTCAAAGGTTATGCACTCAACCCAGAGGGTGCCTCATGCCCTGGTAAATGCTGTGCTGGAGGTGTGTCCCTATGTATTTTAATTTTCAGACACTTGCGGCAGACCCAAGATTTAATTTCTAAACAAAGTTTTCAGACATGGTACAGCAAAACCCAATTCTCCTCAGAAACCACTTTCATTAGTCAGAGTAGACCTGATGACACAGACATTTTTGATCAAAGTATTGATATGCCAAAACCTTTCCTTAAAACACACTCATCTTCAATTACAATCTCAGAACTTTAAAAAATAACACTTAGACAAAAGCCTCAGAGTTTTAACAGCTGATGTAAATATCATGCTTTAAGTAATGCTTATCTTCTTTAACAATATTCAAACTACTAGCAAGATTAACAATATCCTAAATCCATCAGATTGCCTCAAAAGCATTAAAATTATCAGGGCTCCAAAATACTGTCCAGCAGGTGCCAAGGCCACCCCTGAACCTGGTAGGAAAAGTCCTTGCTAAAACAATTCCTCAAAAACGGGCCATCACAGAGATGAGAGATGTGAGTGCCACCAAACCACAAAACAAAGCATGATGCAGAGGCAAAAAGCCTTCCAAAAATCTCCTTGCCTTGAGTGACCTCTCAATCACCCAGCAGATAAAATACCTTCCTTCAAAGTCTTACAGGTCTAGATCAGAGAGGAGCATCACAATTATCTGGGAACTATCTTTAACATGAGGCAGGCCATGTTGCATTACCCTGTAATTCTGGTTTCTTTTGCGAAAGTATCAATCCTAATCTCCAAAACTCCAAGATGTAAAGAATTTCTATTGCTAAGCAGCTGCACTGTTTAAATTAGCCTCACCATTAACATTTTGTGGCTTTTTTTTTTTTTTTTTTCCAATTTCAACTTTGCTGAGTTCAGCTTTCAGTCACTGAATCTTGCAATTCTTTTGTCCACTAAACAAAAGAAACTCCAAATATCTGCTATCTTCTTCCTGCCTGGGTAATTACGGTCCATGATCAAGTCACCCTCTTAACCTTCCCTTTGACAAGATACTCGACTGATTAAACAAACTCAGTCATTGTATGTTTTCCAGTGTTCATTTTAGAAGTCTCTTTTCTTTTTCAACATAAAAAAAAAAAAAACCCTAAAAGATTTCAACACTGAATGCAGCAGCTTCAATCATCGTTTCCATGTTCAACACTTCAACTGATATATTTAAAGATATATTTTACTCCATAGCTGAAACAGAATTGTACTGGGCTACAGTGTTCTGCTGCTACTCATAACAAAAGTTAAATTTTTCAATTAGGGGTTCACAGAACGAAGAGACACTGAGCTTTGAACTACAATGTCAGTTAAGTGTTTCTCCCAGTGTTATTCTTGGCCAGTCATGGTTTTTATGTTGCAGAAATGGAAACAAGTCTGATAAATTCCATAAGCTATAGAGCATGTAAAATAAGAGAAAAACACTAATTCACCAGTGTGAGAAACCAATGTATTTTCTCTCAGCAGGTAGAATTTTCTCAGTTGAATCTAGGCTGAGCTTCTGCAGCCATTTCTGCATTTTATTTCCGAGGGATAAAGGAATCCCAAGCAGGCAAGAATTTGTTTTACACCACCTCAGAATTTTTGATGCAAAATGACGAAGTCAGGTTAAAATGGCTGCATTCAGGAACAAGAAGAAACATTCTGCCAAATGCTGAATTCTTGAGACAATCCCTAAAATTCATTACTCACAGAGATGCCCAAGACAATTAAGTTATGATTTTCACAACCACACAGTTCTGGCAAACCTTGCTCCTGGTGAGAAGACGTACCAAATGTTGTGTTTGAAAACGCCACATTGCTGTATTCAAAACCTGTCCTCCCTGGGATAATGTCAGTCAGGTAAACTAGAAATACTTTGGAATGAAGAGGAATTTACAGCCATAAACACTGAATGTTCATCTTGCCTCTTACCTGTTGATAGATCTACAAGATCATCAGAAGAGGAGAGAGGAGCAGTGACTGCTACTAATAGCTACTGAGTGATGCTTAAAACCAGCATTTGCTTAAAGTTTGTGGGTGGGGGTTTAGCTACAGAGAAGAAAGAAGAAAAGAAGCAACCATCACAAAGAGCTATTATACCTGACAGACTCTACACAAGACATGAAAAATGTGAACTTCAGTATTCAAAAGAGAAAGGATACAATCATATGTCTGGTTAACTTACAGGAAATAGTTCCAGAGACAATTTTATACTAACTACAGTGATTTGAGCAATTTTTAAAAATAATACCAACCAATTTCTCTCCATTATACTCTGCTGGCAGAAAATAAAACATTTTTTCTTTTAAATGATTGCCTCTGGTTTTGTTAAATCATGCAGCCTGTCAACATGTGGTCACCAGTTTTACATGATCTTTCTGCCTCTCTGGAAAATAATGAATTTGCAGCCTGATCTGTGATACAAATACATATTTTGGCATCAGTTAAAGTCGTTGCTATTACTACAGGAAGGTGGGGGGAAAAAAAGACAGAAAAGCAACCACAATATTATAATATGAAAAAATAATCTAAGTCAAAATGAGTAATTTATATTCATATATGATAGGATTTTTGTTTTTCTTAAATATTATGTCTGGCAATTCCTGTTATTGAAGAATTAAGAGGGGAAAAAAAAAAAAAAAAGAAGCAGAATCTAATTCTGTCACCAGATGTGCCTGCCCAACTTCATTGATTTCAAAGGACAACATGGACCCTTAGTGCTAAGCGATTTTGTAAGAGTAAATATTTGAAAAACTGAATGAGAAAAAAATGTAGAATCCTTCTTTTGGTACACAGTTGTTTCAGAAAGCTCACAGGAGCTGAACAAATTAAATCTCCAACCTTCTGCTGTCAAGTGGGAATCATGTCCTAATAATCCTATAACTGTTTGATTGGGATACAGCCTCTTCTCAACAATGTGACTAAATGGAAAAACGAATGGAGAGCAAAACACGGAAATCTAAAACATTTTCAATTTTACTTTACTAATCTTACATTGAATTAACCTTTATGAAGCACTGTTTTCACTCAGAGAATTTGACTATTTAGCTGTCCCTTCAAACCAGGGTTTTCAGGTTTGCCTTGTTTTCTAAACTCCTTTGTAAAATGGTTATAGCATACTTTACAATATCCTTTCATCTCTTCTTGGGGATGAAGAGATCCACAGAGTCAATCTTTATAATTAAATCATGACTGTTGTCAACAGCAGTTGCCGTGATTCCAGCTTATACAGCTATTATTTGTATTCCTGCTTCAAAAATCACAAGACAGGGGAAAAAAAAAATAAAAATCATCCTCTGAAGAGCAAGAGAGAAAAAAGCAGCTGAAGTGTTCCCCATCACACAGAAGGAGGCAATGTATCTGTGTGATGTCTAATGCCTCCCAGGCACTCGAAGACTCCACTGAGCAACAGGGTTTACTCTAGCTTTAATAAGGTGCAAATGCTAATTCCCACACTGCTAGCCTGCTGACAGACACTACTGACATGACAAAATGGGATCCTGACTATTGTGGTTATATGACCTGTGGCAAGGGCTGGTGGAGATATGCCCACGTGTACTGAGCCCCCCAACTGAGACTGTCCCCTGTAGAGAAATCAGAGAACAGGAGTCTCATCATTGCCTCCAGCATCCCTGAAAAGTGACAGCCACAAACAGCCCAAAACCAGTGCCAGAAATCTGGCTGAATAGGAGAAACTTTCTCTACTAAGTAGTTTTTTAACTTCAATGCCAAAACCACTAAACAGTTTTAGAGTGTTCTATTAATGACCAGCATAAAAGAAGATATTAGCCTAATATGCAAGAACAATAAATGTTAGGAGAACATTTGGGCAGTAAGAAGTGATGATTGTGTGACAGTAACAGAACAAGATAAACCCAGGTAGAAGCTTGATTTTCTGGCTACTTCAAGATTTGTTTAGACTTACAGCCGTCAAAAAACTAAGAATCCTTGTGCCAATTTTAAAAGTCTTATTTAAATTATTTTATGATTTCAGTTTACATTAAAATCTCAAACAAAATAGGATGGATGCTTTGTGTGGCCATCTGCTACTTTCATCAAGTGTCTGTAGTGACGAAAATGAGGATTCTAGTAGTTTTACTGTGGAGATAATTGAAGCCTTTCTAAGAATAATTTCTATTCAGTCCTTTAGAGCCAAATTTTGTCCTTGGATCTGCACTCTATCTTGTAATATTGGAACGTGGTTCTTGTTTGTGCAGTTAATATCAGCCTCTAAGTATTAAATATGAGATATTAGTATTTTTTTTTCATTCTTTTGCATAGATGATATAGTCTGTATTACATATCTTGGCAGATGCCTTTGGGGCACGCTGAGCACAGTTTTATATTTAAATTATGCAAATAATGCCAATAGGAAAGGCTGTTTGTTGCTGATCCCAGCTTCTAATTTCAGTCCTTCCACTTATTTCCAATATAATCAAGAGCCAAGCAGTAACTTGACTGGTAGTCTGACAATATTAACATGCCAGAAAAACTTGTCACTTAGTTTATGTAATACATTTTCATATCCTCACAGATACCAAACCAACCAAAAATCTTATTCACAAAAGTAATCCACTAGATTCAATGAGATTATACATAGATCTTGTAAATAAATTAGAATTTATCATTCACGCTCATGTAGGCAAGTACAGCTTCTGGGTTAGGTGAAACTGAACTCTTAGGGTTTTTCAAAATTGCGGTTCCAAAAATGATTTTTATATCTATAAAAATCCTGTGTACCTGTTGAATCGATGTTGAATGGAAGATGTAGTCCTTGGACCAAACCCTTTTAAAACCTGAATATTTGAATCAGCCTCATTGCTATGGGATGCTGCCTCCCACTACTTTTACTGCAGCTGCCAATGCTCATATGAGCTGGGAATGTTCCAAAAAGCTGCTTTCCTTTCTTTTCTACAACTGCTTATCAGCTTTCTAACTGGCCCCATATCACAGCACATCATACCCTGTCATGACACAGAAAACAGTTGCTGCTCAGTTTGGCTCTCAGTAAATCTAAGGAAATCTGAGCTGACCTTGTCTTAGGGAGCACTTCCTCAAGGATACTCTCTTTCCCTCAACATGGTTAAAACAGCCAAAGAGGAGAGGAAAAAAAAAAAAAAAAAAAAAAAAAAGTGTAGGGGCAGGGGGAAGAAGGAAAATCTGAGAAAAGGAAGCATATTTTGCTTTCCTGTTAGAGACTGAGACACGTGAGGGGTTAGACCTGCTATTGACATCACCATAAGACAACTGGGAGCTGCTGGTGTGTATTTTGAGCTCCCATCAGTCTCAAAATCCAGGATCCACAGAAACACAAGCATTAGGGATGAGGTGTAGAAGCCAGCTCTACTTGTATTAGCTAGTGAAGTCTCCATACAACACTTGGGGGGTGTGGATGTACTACTTTATGCTCCTGGAAGAGAACAAAAGCAAATTGAACAGATGTAGGAACCTGTTTCAAAGCACAGTCTGCACCCCCCTTGACTTCTGTGAAACATGTTTGGCCCTTCACCTGAACCAGCTGGACATCCATTAATATAGATATTATTTCATACATTGCCAAAAATATGTTACATTTGGTAGCTGCCTACAGGAGTAAATAAGAACATAGCTACACAAGCACATTAAATTGGCACAGAGTAGCATTACAGCTGAAAGAAATCACTTCTCTCTCAACACTTGCAGTTATATTCCCACTCTGCACCATCACCTGCCCTGGGAATACACAAGATTAAAATTGCCACAAGATTAAAATTACTACAAGATTTTGGCTGGATTAGTTTACAGGTTCCTTAATCCAGTTTACCACATGGATGTGTAAGTGCCCATGCACACGAGGTGGCACAGAGTGACTGAGAACACATCTCCAGGCACTACCAGCTTACCATATTCATGAAGGGAAGGCGATGATAGGAGCAAGACTACATACTCAGCTGAAGCTGTCAGAACAATAAGGGTTGCCAGAATAAAACTGCCCACTTGGAACCTGGCCATTCCTTTAGAAATGCTTACACTTAGAAGTATGAAGAGTGCTAAACATTAATAAACACAGCCAGTCAATACCTTAAATTCTCTCTCGGCATCATCAGCAACCTAAGGCTGTGTGGGGGCAGTGGTTTTGTTTTGGACTTTGGTGGAACTCAACCATATAATGAAACCACAGACACAGAAGAAAATAGATTCAATATAATTGACAGCATATGTTTCTATATCTCTATTCAGGAGCTGATAGAAATAAATAATACACAGCGTGCCAATGATAACCACGGCAAATACGTCAGCCAACTTCCTGAACTGCATTCTAATGGGATCTTACAGCAGATCTGTGCCAGGTTCCTCAGGGCCTCTGTTCACTTGATTTCTTTCTCTTCAGAGTGGCTTGTAAAAATACACCATAACTCATTAATTTATTCTGTTTTCCAAGTTCGAAAAATATTTTGTTGCTCTAAAAGCTTTTTTTATACCCTGCTAGTCTGACTTTCTAGCTTGAAACCTTGGGGTTTGTTTCTTAAAATAAACAGCAAAGTCTTTGAAATAAACTGAAGTTTGGCTAATATCAAATCCTGGTTAAAAACTGCTAGATAGTACCCAAAATAACATTTTCATATGAGGCTGTTCAGATGTGTAGCCAAATAAGATCTGCCTGGTCTTATGAACTGTTTACATATCCTTAAGCCACATGAGGTCCTGACAGTAAAACCAGCTTTTTATCACATTTTGTGACCCTGTAACCTACTGGTAGAATTGTGGAGGCTTAAATTAATAAAATAATTCTTTTAATCCATGCATTCAAGTGCATTTTTTAAATTTTGTGCAAGAGTATAATAAACTTCATTTTAACATTTAACAATATTTTATAGTGAGTGCTAGCTAACTATTTTATATTAGCACGTGCAGTTATGATTTTCTATTCTTCTTCACAATTTAGTGACTCCACTAACTTCAAACCTCCTATTCTGGGTCTTGCACGGGTTATGTTAGAATCCATCACTGTGCAACTTAAATAAAACTTAAGCACAAATGATGAAAGTTCAGCATCAACTCCCCTGTGCAGAGCTTGTCTTGTGGCATGTTCTGCTCTGCTCATACCAGGTGACTACTGCCATTAGATGCCAAAAACCCAGCTGGAGATTGTCACAACATCTGGTTCCCTGCAGTACTCAATTTCTTCTAAATGTGCACACCTCTGAGTGAAGCACATCCAGAAATACACAGCAATTTCCCCCTTAAAACATGGAACTCTACAACCAAGATTAATTGAAAAGCTTCGTTCACAGGAAAATATACAAATGAATTGTTTCTCATCCCTCTCCCATCTCTCCTCAAACTCTTACTGGAATCAGAAATTTTTCCTTTTCTGTCTTGAATTACATAGCTAATCTGACTAAAAGTGATTTACCAGACAACAATGTCAGCCTTTGTACCACCTTCTTCTTCTATCTCTCTTTTTTTTGGCCTGGGGCAGAGGAAGGCAGGGTAGGGCAAGTGGTGTCTTTTGCATACAAACAAAAGCAAACATCTTATTTTTAACCACCCAACCCAGGTATGGAAAGCAGAAAAAGCCACAGCTCTTTGGACTTGAGGAAAGAAAGGTGTAATTAACCTCTATTATTTATGTCTCTACCTAGACATGTAGATCACCTCCCTCTTTCAGAGTTACATGTCAAAGTGTTGGCAGCATCTCTTCTAAAATCTAGCAGCCCTCACATATAATAGGAGAACCCCTTCCTGTGGATCATCAAGTACTCCAGCACTCAGGAGACACCAGTTCACTCAGCAGACAAGGAATATTCTTCACTATCCTCCTTTCAGTGTCTTTTACTCCCTTTCCCTCAAAACAAATGCATTATGCACAAGACACATTCTTCATTACAAATGTTCATTTCCAGGGTAGCTGGTTGCAGTCAGAGTGCCTTTCCAAGAGCACTCACTCATTAACTGTCTTGGCTGATTCCAGCTCTCTGGAATGGATCCCACCCTCTCCATTCACCTCCTGCTCTCCTGTGAGCTCAGGTGGTACCTGCAGTCTGGGTGGGAAGGTGCATTGCTCCCAGAAACACTGTGTTCATAGACAGCACCTACATTTTCTGCTACACACCCTCAATCACACACGCAGATTTGGCTCTGCTCTCTTGTACTTTGGGTTCTCATAAAGTTTGAGTTACATATATTGGCGTGGTTTTGGGTGGATATATCCTGCTTTTCTGTTCTCAATTTCCCCCCCGGAATTTGGATAATGAGGTGGAATATCTGGCCTTGTAAAACTTTCAGACAGGGTGAATAGAGGAGAAATCTCATGAAAAGGACTTGACTCTTTGGCAGCAAGATGTGGAGATTAAGCTCAGTTGGGAGGGGAAATAAGCTCAGAGACCTCAGAAAAGATGCATCTCTGCCTCAAGAAGGGCATCTCTCCCCTTTTTACCCTCCATGTCTTTGCTCCATTTGATTGTTGCCTTAAGCAGCCTGGTAAACTCCAGCCCTTCATGGACAGCAGGGAGAGAAACTCAGACAAGAGAGGACAATAAACCCAAGTCATCTGAGAGTTTATAGGCACAGACCAGAGGACAAAGCAACATGCATGATGTCATGGGAGGCATCCTCTGCAGACCAGAAGAAGAAGAAAAAGAAGTAGATAAAGCTTGTTTTAGAGAGCTGGGGAAGCTTCATAATCACACCCCTGGTAGTCATTGGTAAGGTCATGGAGCAAATCCATCCCAAAGCCACTTACAAGCAGATGAAACAGTACATGGGACAGGGAGTAGAAAGCATGAATTAGAACAGACAAATAATCCTTAACCAACTCAGCTGCCTCTTTTGAGATGGTTGCTTAAGATGGGTACAGGCAGGTCAATGATATTGTTCACCCTGACTTTACAAACATCAAATTTCCTTCAGTTGCTCCTTCTAGCCAAACTAGAGATAAATGAGATATATACCTGAAGAGTGCACAGTAGAAGAGCCCACAGGTGGGTGGAAAGCTGTCCAAACCATCCCACTTAAAAGTTTGTGATCAAGGGTAGAAAGTTCAATGGCAACTAATTTACTCCTGGTGTCCTTCAGAGATTAATATTGGAGCCAATACCAATTAATGTCTTCTTTAAAGACCTGGATGAGGTGCATTCTCAGCAAGTTCCTAACAAAGTACCATATTGGGAGAGCACCAATTGAGGTAACCCCCATGTCCTTCCTTTCCTCCCCTATGGGTTTGACAGATCCATTGATTCTCCCACAACCCTGAGATACTGAACTGACCCTTGCAGGTGGGCAGCTGCACAATCAGAGACGCTTTTGCCCCTTTACTTGTTATCCAGGGGGTTGAAATAGATGATCTTCGACTGTCCTTTCCAACCCAAAGCAAAAAATGAGTAGTTGTTTCGCAAAGCCACACAGAAGCAAAATTTAACCATAGCTCCCTGCAATTTGTTTCTCAGCTGGAGAATGGTAGCATTCAGAAAAAGAAGCCAATATGCATCCCTGCTCCACCTTGCCACTGCTTCCAAAGGCTCTGTGATTTGCATGACTCTCCCTCACCCTGCAAAGGGCTCTCTGCTGTAAGTCTACAGTGAAGGGAGAGGTGAAAATCTTGTGACCCCATTTAAATTAATCCTTCTCACCTCCTAACCTTGGATTAGGGGCATACCCTTCCCTCATTACTAGCACTTTAATTTAAGAAGAGATAAGGCAAGAGATAAGACATCAGAATATGCCACTGTCATAGGAAACAAATACAGTAACTATAAAATCAAGCAATAGTTAGTGATTCTGTGAATAGTATATCTTCCATTCTTTCACAATACATGATTAGTAGTGATAATTTCAGAGCTCCAATTCACCACTAATTCAAAAGCTACATTTTACGACAGTAAAAAGCAGAGGCCATATGAGTAAGCTTTGCAGATGGTCCAAAAAAGTTATTTAATTCTTCATCAGCTAGTAATAAACAGCTGCATTCTTGTGTCTTTTCTGCTTTTGTTTTATGTGTCACAATGTATAAGCTTATTTCTTGAAAAACTGAGAACATACAGAATATTCAAAATACATTGAACAGAAAATGTTATTTAATTGGAGATAATGCAAAATGGGAAAAGAAGATGTGCAAAACATATGAAAGACTACAGACTATATGAAAAAAATCCAAAGAATTTGCAGTCCCCTTTGCTACTTTCTCTGCACTCAAATGAAAAAATAAGAATATATTTAAAAGAAAAAAAGGAAAAGGAAAAAAGAAAGTTTCTGTAGTCAGTCCAACCTGAATTCTAACATGGTCACTTTGATCACATTTAATAGAGGATCTTTGATTTATTTTATAGACTTCCCCAAATCAGCACTTTGCAAAACCAAGCCCTCCCCACCCACTACCAAAACCACAACATAAGAACCTAAGGGTGGATAGACTTAAAACATTTAAATCATTTTATCATTCTTTTCCTTCCCTGCCCCAATGCCCTGGGTAAGTGTAAATTAGACTACACACTGGTAAAAAATACATTACAATTGTTCCCAAACCAGAATAAGCTACCAGACCTTTGTTCTGGCTCTCTTCCATTTTCTTTCCCATTTTGCTACCATAGAGGTATTATTAGCAAGGGCATGAGTGGTCTGTTTGGGATATTTTCCACCCTTCTAGCACATACATTTATTTCAGCAGTGGATACACCAGCAAATTTTGGTTGCTTAAAGTGTGTCCAGCCAAATGCCTGACACCACTTCATTCCTCTTGTTTCATTTCAAAGTAACAATTTGTTATTTCAAATACAGAAGTACAATTTAGTAAAACGATCACAAAATCAATAGCAATGGCCATAGAGAAATATCAAACACTAATTTAGAATAAGCTATGCATATGTAAGAATTTATTATCTGAAAAATATAAAGTTTCTAAAACCATTCACTTCTACAGGTCTCCAAAGCATGCATTTGCAAATGCTTGACAAAACATGAGCAGACAGGAAAAAAATATGCAAAATACTTAGTGGTATGACTTTATAAAAAATATTTGTCAAGTTAAAATCTCAATTCTGTGCACTACTAAAATGTGTAAGTATTTCTATTCACCTGCAAATCCGTATTTTTGGCTAGTTAACCAGCAGTTGAATCCACAGCTGGCATTTAGGCAAACAATTACCTAATCTGCATGAGAACTGCTGAAGTTTAAACATTTGGAACTAGAGGGTACATTTCACCATTGCTATAAAGAATTACATGTTCAGATTCTTGACTACTCACATTTTTAACGCTACTGGGCTGGTTTTTCTCCCCCTCAACTGAGAAGGCACCTCTTTGAGTCTGAATTATTTCAGTAAACCGGATTCTAACTAAACAGAAAATCTAATTGCACTGAATTATACCATAGCCTATTTCCATTTTCATAGGAGTGAAAAATATAGGATCCTATTCTATTTTTTCTTAGCTATTATTTGTAAAACAAGGCTCCTCAGAAAATAATCAAAGCAAAATAATTCATTTGCAAAAGACCTGAAAACTTCAATTTTTCAAAGATGTTTTATTTGAGTGGAAGAAACACTGATTGATTATTCTCGTCTTGATATGCAGAGATGCAAAGTGTGTCCTTTTCCCTGGGGCATGCATTGGCACCTGAAGCAGAACATGTGGAGGCAACAGCTTTTCAGGCATCAGAAATGACAGAAGCCGGAGCACAGGTAGACTCTTTGGATACAGTTCTCTGACCCATATTCAATTAATCCACGCAGTTCCTGTGCTTTACTCAACATTAGAAGCTGAACAGAAACTACACTAGAGTTCACAGTTCAGTCTTAGGCAGTTTCTTCCCTTTAGAACAGTGCTAGAAAAAGACCATTTTCACATTTACAGAAAATTGCAACGAGACGTCGCCTCCCCAATAATCCACCAGGGCTTTGTCTCTGCAGCAAGCAGAGGTGTGAATGTGTGAGAGCAGGCAGACCAAAGCTAGATGTGGTATGAAGGAGGGTAAAGCTCTGTATTACCAGTCCCCAGGCACGCTGCAGAGAGGCAGCCAGCAGGCTATTTGCATATTTGGGCACTTAGCATGCACTGAAACCCATGTTGCTACAGCCTGACCACTTTTGGTTGAAGCTACACTGACAATGCCAACGGATGCTACCTGTAAGAGCAGAGGACAAGTCACCTGTGACAAGTGGTTAGGAAACAGTTTTTTATTTAGGCAACCATTTATTGGCAAAACATGCACACACAGATATGTATGACTGGTTGGTTCTTGTCAATGAATCAAGAGGAATGAAGTGGTGTCACGTGTTTGGCTGGACACACTTCAAGCAACCAAAATTTGCTGGTGTGTCTGCTGTTGAAATAAGTGTCTGTGCTAGAAGGGTGGGAAAAATCCCAAACAAATTGATCATATCTGTATATTCGCCTATGCACACTCTCCTACACGTACACATCTCTAACAGGTTTCTTTGCTTTCAATTTAGAAAGCCAAAAAAAGCCCACACTGGATTATTTAGTCTTAGAAAAAACTCTCAGGGACACTTTTGATTCTGGCTTGCTGCATGTCATTCGATGCACACAGCATACATGAGCTTATGATAAAGCAGCTCAAATGGAGAAAATGATGGTGACACCACCTGCCCACAGCCATTTGTATCACTACAGATGCTCAGATGATAGAACCTTTAGGTGTCAAAATGTATTTATATCATTCAGTACTTGAATGATTTATACCAAGAATTCAAAGACTACAGTCAGCAGTTTTCCAAACTTATGTCTGTAGGCCTTGAATGAAGTCCACAGTGGTGTTGGAAGGAGATGATCTCTACCAGCTGCCTATAGAAAAAGCACTACACAAATAATGTGCACCTAAGTGCCACAAACACACACAGCTCAGTGGCACCCATGTGCACCTGTCCTGCCACCCCCCTCACCAAATCACAGCCACAGTTTCTGAAAATAATCAACATGGTGTCTGCAAATTCATCTCAAAATAAATCCCATGGGCTAACGCTTTGAATGCTACACTTGTGCAACTGCAAACTTTGGGACGCAACTAATCAATTTTTTTACTGTGTACCTAGAAAAAGAAGAAAAAGTTCTCCCAAAGGTATTTAAGAATTCCAGAAAGCAGAAGTCCTGAGTCATAGAATAGAGCATAATCTACTGTATAGATTATATCTATAGTAACAGCTCTTAAATAAAAAAAATAATTGGGTGTTTTATAACACATTGGTAAGTACTAAAGCAGTGGTTCCTTTCCATTTACTATAATAATTGCCAAAAATAATGTTGGGTTATAAGTAAAATTATAAAACAAAACAAAAAAAAATTAAATTTGTGGGCTTCTACCCTCCGTTGTGGCTCCCTTGACTTGGTGGTTTGCCTGTGGGCTTGATTCCATGGGAAGTTTAAATATAGAAGTAAGTATATAAATAATTATAAGATAATGAATCGTGTCACCAAGGTCAGTGAAACTATTTATGTTCAACATTATGTACATGCCTAAAGTGCTTTTTTGGACCACAGCCCACATTAGCTTCCGTTTTATACAAAAAATCCAGCGAACAGTTTAATAAAATGGACGACACCATCTTAAGGGATATTGTGAATCACATCAATGTTCTGCTGGCTTTGAGAGATAGCTCTTAATGAATAAATGTACTCTGAGTCTTACTGGGGATCCTGAGCAGGAGCATTACATTTCAGGCATATAATGGGTTGTCAGTGTACAATAATCTGTATAGAATATAGAGGAAATGATAGAGAACCTGGAGCACCAGCTCAGTATTTCAGTGCCTCTAAGTATTACAAGCAGCCTAATTCAAGCTGTGATGATGTTTGTATATCTCTTCAAGAGACTTAAGCTCCTATTTTGCTGAGTATTTTTGAAAGAGAGTAATGAAAGAATAATCAGGTAAAAATTCCTTAAAGAGAAGAGAAGCCTAAGATCTCAAAATGCTATGGACAACCTCTATATAAATCTCCCAAAATTGTTACCATGACATTTGACAATGTGTGTGTGTGTGTGTATATGTGAAATAAATTCAAATCACAAATATTTCAAGAGTTAAAATTAAAAAAAAAAAAACAAAAAAACAACTTCTAGATTACATGTAACTACTAGCACCATTAAAATAAAACCCCTCTTCCATTTCTTTTAAAGAATACCTTAGGAGACATCCCATCTTTCAGAACTGCTGAACTTGCTACTTTCATTTGAAATCTTGGATATTAAGAATTTGGCTCTTTCAAGTCACAGTGTGTGAATAAATAGGGCTATTTTATTATTTTTTTGTAAGCTGCATTTCACAGAACCTGGTCTTTAGGTATTAAAATCTAATCAGTGATTTAAAAAAACCCTTTCAAAATAGTTTTCCTTTTTTACAATATTTTTGCTTTTCTGAAAATTCTGAAGTCTCACTTTCATTCTTTAATTTGCTTTGTGATAAACCATAAAGAAACAATGATTGTTATTTATATTTAGAATAATATAACAATTGAAAGTCTAAGATTTATAAGTTACATTAAAAACTACATAATTTTTAGAACTCTGAGATCATTCTGTTATCATCTTTCTGTGGAATTTCCACTTGTGGCTTTTCTGTACTGAAAACTTTCCTTCAGTTAAATTTCATTTGAAAATAAAAATATTGCATCCAGATTATACTTTGGCAAAAGGAAAATACTTTTCCTTACACTTTACAGTACAATAAATGCAGAGAAAGACAAAACTTGCTCTGAATTTCACGAAGTTTTTCAAAAAACACCCTTAAAGGAAAAAAAGTAGGGAAAAAATACTGTCAAAAATAGCATGTTTTAAACTTACAGGCTTATGATACTTATTAACTTTGCTTTTTCTTCCATGTCTTATTATTCTGTTATTGTTCTAAGACTATATGAAAAATAGTGACTGGGAATATAAAAATCCATAAGAAATGAAGCATTTTCTGAAGACAGCAGGAAGCAAAGTGGAGGAGCCTGTTTAGCTCCTCAATACAGCAAATTCAATAAATGATATGCTGGAAACAAAATTTCCAGAGCTGAGATGTCAGCAGGGCTAGAACTAAATGTTGCCAACCAATTGAAAACAAAAATGGGGCAGAAAAGAAAATAGGAAAAAGCATCAGTCCTGAGGGAAACATTTCAAGGAGTGAAAAGAGGGCCTTGGCAGGGGAGAAAGGGAATATGAGAACTAGACAAAATAAAGAACAAGCATAAAAAGTAAACTCCATGCTTTCAAGAAGAAAAATAGCTCAATTATTGTGTTGAATGTATTAAATACTGCTCAATGTTCAGTGTTACTCCTCCCTGCATACAATAACATTAGTCATCTGAAAATGATGATTGAAAAGTTTCAGGTTGCGTGTCACCTTTAAATCTGCTCTAGAAAAGGAAAGTTTTCAGTTTTGGGTTCCTCAACACCTGAAATAAAGCAATGAGAGAACTCCTGAAGACCCAGGCATGGGGAAAAACAAAGGGGAAAAAACAACAACAATAACCAAAAAAACCTGGAAGGGAGGAAAAAAAAATACATATATATATAAAAGAATTAGTGTGCCACTGTGAAACAGGATGGGATAGATGTGGCTTTATCACGATGGGTCTAAGCTGACTGTGGGGCTTCTGATCCATAGACAGCCCCCTTGAAAAATCCTCCTCTCTCAGATGCATGTCTGAATTTTGGCCATAAATTATTATTCTTTCAGTACAAGTTGAAGCATTTTAAAGTAAGTCCATCTGACTTATTTGCACAGAACCAATGTTCTTATAGATAAGAAAGATTGGGAAAGCTCTTGGAATCCCTCATACTTAATCAGTCTGGCAAAGCAACCTTGGAAGAAATAAAATCTAGAACTATTACACAAGTTTTGAGAATTAGGGTACTATAACACAGTGAAGGATGAACCACTGTGAAACATTTTCTTCAATTATCCATTTAGCACCATCAGAGATGATGTGCATGCCGTCTCTGCCAAATTAAAAATGAAGGTTTGAAAACCACCTGACTTCCATAAATTCATGACATGAAAAAGAACAAACTGATCAGAGGATAAAACTACATTAAATATATACAAACTCAATGGTCTCTGAGCATCATTGTTGGTAAAACCATATCCTGTAATTATTTCTCTGAAGTCAGTGTGACACAACAGAGTGCTAAATATTCATTCTTTGGAATAAATATGAATTTAGAACTATTCATCTTTTTTCAAACATCTGACATGCTGCATAAACAGAAAGTATATACGGGTTTTTTAAAGTAAACAATACAATAAGTAAAGTGATTTATTATGCAATTTATCTCTTTCCATCTCTGTGCTGTTCATAATTCAGATCCACACAGGGCAGTTCATATACCATTAATATATCCCAGATGTGTTTGACTTTAAGGCTATGATCATTTTAAATGTTTTAAAATGTGTGCCATTTATCATTAGTGTTATGGTGGTGTCATTCACATTATTATAGTTAAGGTTGTGTCAGCAGTTTTATAAGCCCTTATTTTCAGGGGTTCAGAACTTGGCAGTAAGAAGAGGCTACAGCCTGAAACCTGGCACACAGCATCCTGGCTTGGGAGCAATTAAATTTCTTCTTCAAAAAGCTAACAAAGGATTTAGCCTTGAAATTCTGCAGAAGAGAAAGAAATGTACTCATGGTTTTAAGATATAAAGTTCTTCTGGCAGATCTTAGAACTTGTTTGGGGCTGAAATAAAGACAAAAGAATGTCCTGCAAGAGATGAGAGTGCTGGTGAGCTGGAGACTGTAGAGACTAACTGCTTCTCCTCTGGAGCAGATCTGCTGTGTGTATTCCAGGTAATCTAACAAACACAGCAGAGCATCTCAGCAACATCTGCAGCACCTGGAAATTCAACCTGCATACATTTTACACATAACTTCCTATATCAGAAAGGAGCACTTCCAAAGCTAAGCTAATAGCAGTCTTGCCACATGACATTATCAGGATAAAGCTTCCATTCCACAAATGGTCCTGTTTTATTTGCAACTTCCTTCACTGACTGTCCAGTTCTGATTGGTTTATCTTAATTAAACTGGGATTGGAGTAATACAGAATTACTATGCCACATAGAACTATTCCAACAGAAATCCTAACAACAATTTCAAAATCTTTATGCTTCTCAGAAAGTCTCAAGTAGATAATTCTTCAAGAAACATGTTAGGCTCTTGTAGAAACTGAGTTGGCAGCAGAGGAATGAAGAATATAGAAAACCCTACACAGCATCTTTCCAGTTTAAAGGTACAGTTTGCTTCACTTCCTGCCACAGTAAGAATTAGTTTCTACTGTTTTACAAAAATAATTTATTTCTGAGATCAGAAACACTGGCAAATACCCTATATGTCTGTAGAGTCACCATAAAAATTATTTTGGCTGAGCACTAAAATTATTAAAATTTGTCAGATCCACAAATTTTGAGAATAGCCATTTATTTATTTTCCTAGCCAGTGCAAACTCCCACGCTGTACAATTTGAGATTCTGTGAGCTGAGATTGTTCAGGGGAAAAGAGGAGGTTCAGGAGAGACCATATCACTTTCTATAAGTATCTGAAAGGAGGTTGCAGCCAGTTGAGGGTTGTTCTCTTCTGTTATTTGGTATTGGAATGGGCTGGCTGGGGAGGTGATGGTGGATTCACCATCCCTGGAGGTGTTCCAGAAAAGACAATGTGGCACTTAGTGCCATGGCCTAGTTGACAAGGTGGTATAAGTTCATAGGTTGGACTCAATGACCTCAAAGGTCTTTTCTAACCTAATTGATTCTGGGATTCTATGTCTCAGTTCTTCGAAAATACAGATTCACAAGCTCTTAGTCTGGTGGTTTTTATTCTAACCACCTGAACAATACAGAACTTTTCAGCTCCTGCCTTTGGAATCTCCTTTCCCCAGAAAGCACTCATGTTTTCTTCTTTTCCAAACACAGCTCTTGTAAAAACAGAGCTCACAGCCCACCCCCAGAGGAATCATGTGTTTCCTTCCACCAGAATCGACTACTTTGTCTTCCTTTCATTCTATAACAGGTATTCAGCAGATCTCCCCATTCCCAAAACTCCAGATTTTATTCTTTCCTATTGTGATTTAATTTTCTATTGCCTTTCTACTCACTCTGACATGACCACTTCCATGTACATCAATAGGAGTCATGCCCTGGGTGTCTTCACTAAAAATCAATTGCAATGAGGTTATGCCACCTGAAAAATAAGTTGATAACCTCTCATCACTTCTTGCAGGACCACTGCTACTGCTGTGTCCCTACCTCCATGCCAAAAAGGCCTGCTGCTGTGGCTGTGCTCTTCTTTTACCTCTGCTACACAACAGGTTTTCACTTCCCCTTATTGAGACTGCATGATTCCACACTACTATGTCACTATTTATTCCTCTTCTGCCACCATGAATTCCTCTGGAAGATGTGCTGGTTTTTTTCATTCTCTCTCAGCTAAAAAATTCCCTTCTGCAAGTGGCACAGTTCTTGATCAAATCCAACAGATGTTCCTCAGAGAACCATCTTTTCAGGGGCACACCCTGAACATCTCAGATCAGAAAAGCTGAACATTTCTGGTCAAGACATTGAAAATTCTTGTTGCCCTTTTCATCAAGTATCCACTCCCCAACCAGACAAGTTATTAAAAGACTTCTTATGTCTTTCACCCTGCACTACTGCAAGTTGCAAAAGTGGAACCAAAAGGAATATATTGGCTTTTCATGCAATTCTTCCATACTTAGGCTTTATGACTGATTGCATCACTTCTGTATAAACAGCTAGGGAAAGAATATGTTACTCACCTACCCGGTAAATCATGATTGAATAATAAAGGACTATCAAATATTGTCCTTGCAGATTCTCCTCACATTCCACCAGAGGGCTACAGAACTCCCAAAATACCGAAAAACAAATTTTCCAACCTTTCCAAAGTAAACTATGTTCTGAATGTCATTTCCAAATTGCTATGAGGATAGTTTTTTAACTGATCTTTCGAGATAGGTCAAAAAATTCAGCAGAACTTTTTAACATTTTGCAGGTGGCAAACACTATTTGAATAAAATTTGTGACAGTGGTTTCAGTATGTCTGAAGCATTGTCCATGGGTCACGATTTCATGTTTGCCTTCATAAAAATGGAGAAAATATGCCTACTTTCTATTTTGCACCTACTTTGCACATCCACCACATAGAGCCACACTATGCACATTATCCATATTAAAATGTTTCCATTTGTTCGTATTTAATTTTCTCTTGTATGAAAAGTTTTTACTTCTCACTCAAAAAAGTGGAGGACCCTACTGCTCCCAGAGACATGTAATTCACTCTTCCCTTCTATCAAATACTCCTACTTGTGAGGACCATGAGCTGGAATAATAAGAAACTATGACACATACAGAAAGAATATCAAATTTAAAGAAGAGTAGGAGTAGGGGAAAATGTGCATATTAGACAAATAATGACATATAAAAGATTCCTGAGGACATGAAAAGAAGTTGTGAGTAAATTTTTCAATGAAGATTAATACACAGCACTGATTTTCCTTTTGTAGAACTAGACTTGACCTTCATCAGCTTGCATCAAATTAAATTGACAGCCAAATAAATTTATTGAGATCTTCAGGTTGAATTATGCCAAAACCTAATCCTAGGTAAGGAGAGTGACAGTTAGTAAAAGAAGAATTGATCCCTAATCTCCACCTAACAATATGTTTAGAGCAATGAATAGTAAACAGTTTAACCTCTTTTACTTTTATACAATGCACTGGCCATTTTATTTTTGTTTTACATGCTACATGGTATTAACTTTTTTCACCTACATTATAAATATGACAATCTACACCATTCATGCTGTCAGCTATGCAATAGCAAGATATATCTCTTCATTCCATACACAAAGGGAAGTTAAATTTATGAATCCAGCAGTAATGCTTGATAATCTTTTATACTATTCTTCCCTTTCAAATTGGTAAAGAGGCTGAATGGCAACTTGAAGAAAACATGTTTCCTCGATAAATCTGGTCTAAAAAAAAAAAATACTTTTGCCCTTGTAATAACAATATTTTCAACCAGTAAACCCAGAAAGATGCAAGGATTTAGTTTCTTTAAAATGGAAAGAGAAGAAGCAGTTTTACAATTTGACTGGCATAAGAAAACAACTCAAAGATATTACACTTTTCCAGATTCTACTGCTATATTTGCCAAATTATAAATGGTCTGATAAAATCCGTAGATTATAAAATCTAGTGCCTGTTTTACTTATGCTGCAGTGATACAGTTCAAAAGCAGCAGAACTGTTTAGCTCCAAATATTAGTCATAACACTACTATAAGTTAGACCTGGTTGCTCTGGAAGCAGCTGAACAAATTCTCTGTAGTCACCATAGAAATCCTATGGAATGTAATTTCCTGCTGTTTTGGAATAACTATAAGGTAGCCACAGCCTTCAACACTTTAAGTGGCGCGTCAAAAATGTTCATCTTCTAATACACTTTCAAATAAAAAATTCTTCCTTTCTTTGAAGAATTAAGCTTCTACATATTGCATATAAATGTAACGATATTTATTTATGTCATCATACATAAGCTAGATTATATATAACATTTTGTCTTATGAGTGAAGATTAGCTGACTGGTCTCCATTCCCACACACCCCTATCCCAGTTTCCATTTTAGCCTATCTTCCAATGGTACCCCAGTTTTATAAGCCACAAATCTCACGAGGTTAACACACTCATATTTGTAAAAGAAATAGGAGACAGTATTTATTCTGGCAGTCTATACTGTGTCCTCTCTTCACAGATTGAACAAAATTTCACTAATAAGGTTAGCTGTCATGATTTCAAAACCCAAAAGGTTAATAAGTCTCTGGATTGATTTATAAGATGTATCTGATAGAGAAATCAACATTTGTTTCTATTTAGTTCTTATTCATCACAAGCGAACTTTATTTTTTGACAAACTAGAAGAAAAATTCTTATGTCAACTCTGTTTTGTAATGTCAGAAAGAATTGGGAAATATTTACTTTATTTACATTCATGAAATTCCATGCCACCCATGCAAGGACAGATTGGAGGCTTTTTTAAAGCTGTTTTTGTCATCCCATCTTGAAGCCTATGTAGAGAGAAAATTCTGGTCACTGGTTCTATCAGCAAAGAGGTGCACAAATCCTTAGTGGAACAGATGGTGAGGCCAACATTTCTTCAGGTGAAATCAGTGGGATTATATGATCAAGAAAATATCTGCTCCATCAAACACGAATTTAAAGGGAAAAAACCCCAAAAACAGTGCTATCACAGGGTATAGTTAATAATTAAAAATTAACAGGGTAACTGGGCAATACTGAACAAGTTAATTTACATCACTAAAAAACATTCAGACTATTTCTCTGATTTGTGTCTGGTCTTGTTTCGTTGAAATCGAGTGGGAAAAGAATAATTTGACAGTGAGTGGATTTAGGTATTAATGCATTTAAGACAATTTGCTTAAGACATTCTTTATCTGTTATTTGACAACGTTGCAATACTACAGGCCACTGAGCACGCCTTCATATAAACTCTCCATGTCTCTTACATGGAGAACACAACTTGTTCTTCAAATACAACAGTGCTGTTGTCTTTGGAAGGTGACCCGCTGGGGAAGGGTTTGGGGTTTTTTTGGTTTGAGTTTCATGGATGTTTTTTAAATTAAACCCAAAGATAGTGCAGAAAAAGGGGATTCACTAGGGTGAATCAGAGATGTTGATTCAGGTTGAATCTCCTGTGGGTATTTTGAAAGAGGGCCAGCACAGAGAGAGAACACTGCAGGATCAGTTTACACAGGACACTAGCTTGAGAAGTCCTAAATTGAAGAACATGCATATTTCTTAAGTGCTAGATTAAAACCTTTAACATAAAATCCTATCACCATTTTGAACTATTTGACTGTGCAGAGAACCTCTTTCTAAAAAGAATCCTGTCATTTCTTTCCTCCTTATAAGCACTGCCAGTTTCCCAATGGTCTTTTGACAGTATAATCAGTCAATTCAATCAGAGAAATTCTATAGTACAATGGTAATTTTCTCACACTTTTTTTTTTCTCCCTTTACACTGTCAATTCAAACCACCTGCTGTAAGCACTGATGTGGAACGGCTTAGTATTAGCTCTGAAATTAGTACCAGTCCCCAGTTAAATACCTGGCACATTCAGTGTGGGACAGACACTGTTAATGGCACATAAACCCATCAGATGCAATCTCTGCATTCCTTGAGCAAGTCTCTTTCCAAGCCATTCAGAGAGCACCTTGCTGGTATCACTGCACTAGACTTAAAAATCAGCCTGAAAGGGATGATTTGAGGAAGGAGGGGGAGAACAAACATAACCACAGGATCTGCCCTAAAAAGGGAATTTGTATGAATATTCTATTGAATACATTAAGTAGCTTCCTATGGCAGCATTTTACTTACTCACATACACCAGTGACACCTTTAAAAGTGCCTTTTAAGGTACGAAGCACAGAAAACGAACTGTGGGCTGTTTTCAAATAGCAGAAACAAACACAATTCACAACACCTTATAAAAATCTCACTTAAATCCTAACGCTGGGCTTCAACTAACTCCATCATTTAAGCATATAAAAAAAAAAAGGCTATTAAATCCAATATCTCACAAATGCATCAGTCCTACTGGCCTGTTTAGCTCAGCAGGTAGAGCTGTGCACACGAGTCAGTCAGCGATGATGAAAGGCATTTACTACAAGCTCCTCACAGGGTCATCAATGGACAGTCTGTACAAGATTTATGCTTTAAATAATAGATGAACTAAACACCTTGAAGTAATTGGCTGTGTGAAGCCTCACGCTAGGCCAGATAGCTTGTCTGTACAAACTAAAATAAGATTAAATAATAAATGAACGGTGCGGTGGTTTTCTAACCAAACTAATTCTACATGACTTTCTGAGTGCAAGTTGTTCATGAGTTAAGATGCTTTCATGATTTCCTGCTGGTGTCATGGGCCCAGTCTGTCTTTGTCAACAGTATCTATTTTAGAGGAAGCAAATCTATTTTGTGCTCTCTTTGGTGATGATGCTAAAAACTCACTGCTCTCTTTCCTTGTGGAAGATAATTGAAGCAACCTACATGACCATGTCAGGAGTTCACTGAATGGTCATTTTCCAGTTTTACAAAGAATGAACACATCAAGATTTCGACCATATTACATGTAGCAAAACTCTAGAAAACTGGCATCGATTCATGAACTCATTAACAAACACCATCTACAAACTTTTCACTGGTGGGACTGAAAAAACAGTCACAGGATTTTCCCACAGTCATTATAATTTAGGGTTTCATTCTTTAATGCTGGCAAGGGTTTCAAAAATATCTTCCAATTGCAAAGTAGCGTTCTAGCTGACAGCCTTGTGCAGATATTCTCTCTCTTAAATTTGATACTGCAGATCATCTCACTCTCAGTTCACAACCACATAAATCCCTGTTAAAACTACAGCTTTCTTATCCACCTAAGTACCAGTGGAAAATATTTAAATTATTTTGCAAAAGCTTCTTTTAATATTATCAAGGAGTTTAAAACTAGTTGGAGAGATCAAGGAGACCAATTGGTCACAGGCAGGTTTGTTTTTTAATACAAAGCAAGTTCATTTAATTTATGCTAAACTCAAAGCTTGTTACAAAAACCCAAAAAATACAACAACAACAAAGCAGATACTAGGCATTCCAGGGAGTAGAAATAGCTTGAAAGGAAGAAAGTGGAAATATATTTAGAGGGTTCTTAGGCCAGTTCTTAGCTGGTGTGAAGTACTTTACCCTAGAAAACTAAATAGGCTTTCCTAGATTTCCAGAAAACAAAGGTCTTTCCCTTTAACTTTTCATCTTTGCCCTTTACCTTTAGGGAGTTACTTTCACTAAAAGAGGTGCAGGGCAAATCAAAACATTTCACATTCTGGTTGAAACTCTTGCCACATCTCTGAATTGTCTGAATCTTTACTTAAGGCTCCTCCATTTAAATCTGTGACAGTGGCCTCTTTTAATATTGAATTAAAAGAGAACTCCAGCAGTTGGTCCCACCTTCCCTCATGTCTTCTGTTCAAGGCTAATTGAGGAATATCTCATGGAAAAAACCTAAACACTGTAAAGCAACATTTCCAAGGTTTCATTCACAACCCACCTCTGGGCTCAGCACCTCACATTTGGGAGTTGCTGCTCTAGAGTGAAATAGAACTAATCTAGAATTCTACCACGTTCATATGAATTCTACCTAATCTCTAATTCTACCACGTTCATATGAATTACAAAAAGATGAGGTAGGTGGAAAAAAAAAAAAAGAAAGGGAAAAGTGTCAACTATTTTAATAGAGAAAACAAAATTTAAGAAATAACTAAATAAAATCGCTTCAACTAAATGGAATGAAATGTTAAGGCTGTCCCTTTAAAACACACAAGGAGCATTTGTACAGCTGATAAAGTCCCTGTGACCTTGGCAGCCTTACAGGGGTAATCTTCACGTAAGATGAATTATTCTTGAACAATTGCTCTAATGTATTAGGCACAAGCATACTGTCCTTCAATATTAGGCATGCTTGTCTTTCCACATCCTTATTTCAATACAAATGTATTTATTAAGGACAAAGGGGGGGGGATGTTAGGAGGAAGGAGAAAAAGAGAGATTACATTCTATGCAAATACGCACCACAATACAACAGGAAACAAATTTATTATAGTCCATGGAGATGAAATTATTTGTCAGAATAGACTTTCTTAAAGATTTCAGAGAAGAGGGTAGCTCCCAGCGAGCCCTGCTTACAGACAATTTAAAACCTGAGGAAAAACTTTTGGGGATAGCAGCAGGTAAAGACTGAACAAGTCACGTTTGTTAATGACTCAGAGGTTTCCCACAAACCCACTCCTCGACACAGCAGTGACTATAAAGGGAACTCTCTCACATTTATCAAGAAGACCAGCACTTTGCCATCCATCTTCCTGTGTTGGTCTTTTACCTACCAAGACAGTAGCAATTTGGGCCAGGAATCAGTAGAGACAGAGTCAAACAATGATCTGAAGAGGGAGCCAAGCAAGTTTATAAGAAAGATTAAGATTGCATCTGATAACAAAGATCTGTGTTCAGAAGTAAACACCCTTTGTGGATTGTTTCCCCTCCTACCCCAGCTCCAGCTCAAGTCCTTCCAGTCCTATTTCTTAGATTCATCAGAGATGTAAACACGTGATGATGCAAGTAGATGCAAGTCTCTACAAAGATGCAATAGATGATGCAAGTGTCTACAAAGAGGATCTAAACCAAGATTGATCATTACTGGGACAAGTAGAACTACCCACATACCTGTTTAAACAAAATGACCAGAGGAATTTCCACATAAAACTTTTTGCAAGCATTAAATAATTAAAAAATATGCGCCACTGAACCGAGCAATAAAAAATCTGGAAATGTGGAGGGTGCCAAGGATCAGAACTGCATTTCTTCAACCTAATGAAAATCATGAGAGTTTCTAAACAACAGAGGCTATTCAGTTCCCACAGGCTCCTCCAACCTTTACAATTCCACTTCTGTTCATGAAATGAGACATCCTCACTCACCCAAGCAAGGTAAGGGCACCATCCTTAGGCACCTGTCCCATAAATATATCCAATAATATCCTGATCTGCTGTGCCCTCAGGTCTTGCCTAAATGATGCCCCTGTGGGTAGGTTTTGCACAAAATATCACTGCAGTTACGACTTCATTCCAAACCAGAATCTATAGGAGAATCACATGTACTTCTATTTGAAGTGGTTAGATCAAGCATGAAAAATAGAGATAGCAGTTTCAATTTCCTCCCCCTGCCTAAGGACCAAACTCTAAGGGCTCACACCGACTGCCAGCATCACCCCCTTCAGAGGTGGGCACTGTTAATCATGGAGGGGAACTCTGATTTCATCCTAGCCAATGACTACATTAATAGCTGGCATACAACAAAGGATACACCAAGAAAGCAATCTACATTGTGAATTTACAACCTCCTGCTAAGAGGTTGTTTTTTTTGTTGTTGTTGTTGTTTTTTTTTTTTTTTCCATGCATTTGGATTCCCTTGGACTTCAAAAATTTTATCTAAAAATCTTATTTTCTAGGCAGGGACATCCAGCCTCTTCAGTGCCAAGGGATAGACAGCAGTTTCAGGTTATTTGCACAGACCTTTCTCCAGGCCACCAAGTAGCACCCCTCTGCTGTGTAAGTCAGGTGAAACCTCACAGACTTAATGCTTGTAATTGAACTTCTGCATGCTTAACAGCTGTTGGACAGTATATTAATACTGTTTCTTCTTCTTCTTAGTCTCAGAGAAGAGTAGAAAGAGCTCACAGTAGAATGGGATCATCACACAGGCCAAATGGGGGAGAGTTTCTTGTTGGCCTTCTCTCTCGTTCATCACAAATTGATCATTCCAAAAGAGTCCCTCAAATACTCATGTCGATAAAAACTGGATGCATACACCTGAGGTCAGAATTTGCCCCAGCACTTTAAAGTGTTGCTGAATGTTTCCTACATAACATAGAGAATTAGTCCACATCAAACTGGCCAGTGATGTACAATGATGATTACCCCTGTGAGAAACAATGACAATACACAGGATGCAGCATCACCACTTTATACATTTTTTTTCCAATAGCCAATTTTCTTGAGGTTGGTAAATTTGACAATATTAAATTTGACAATATTAAAACACATTATCAAACCTGTGCCAGAGGTCTGCACAAATAAATAGTCATACTTTTTTGTCATTAATAAACAACACAGGAATTTCTAGGAGCTCTGGTGTGTGTACAAGGCACACTCAGTGTATTTGCTGAAGTACAATGCATGTCATGTCATCCCTCAGTGGTTCATAGATCACATGGAAAAGAGACAGGTTTTGCGAATCACGCTGCTGAAAAGGGATAAGTGATGTATTCTGTATTTATACTACTAAAGGGAAATTTGCAATCATGATACAGCAATGCTGGGAGAAAGGGGTAATATGTGTGATATATTGGCCAGCCTTGACTGTGACTGTTCCTGCAGTGTAAGAATTTCTTTATCCAAGGACAACCACTTTCACCTTCCCATCTGTCCTGTGATTTTTTTAATGTCTGAGACAGGTGGCTGGTTGGAAACCTAAAACCCTGTGGGTACCAAATATGATTAAAATCTGATGTTAGGCTCTACGATAAAGAAGAGTTCTATGCTTAGTTGAGAATTTGTAACTAACCTGCAAAAATATGTCAAAGGTAATTTGAACTCTACATAACCAAAATCTTTTTAATTCGAGTTCAGCATATGCTATATCAAAACTTTGCTTGCAATCATTTCCCCATAGATCAAATATGTATCTTGATAAGTACACATACTGCTTTCTTTTAGAGAAAAAAAAAAAAAAAACTTTAAAGGAGAATTTTAATTAATGCTTCCCTCCTAAATATAGCGCTGACAACAATAACATGAAAGATTAATATGTTGAACTTACTATTTAATAACTTACAGAGCACACAATTAATGCATCATAATAAATTCTTAACAATTATTAAAACAAATATCTGAAAGCTTCTGAAGGCATTTCAAGAATTCAAGGGCTGCTGGGTATGTAATCTTGCCTCTTTTTGGAGAAGAGGGTGGTGATTTAAATGGGTCTTTCATATGCTCAATTATACACCAGAAACAAATAAATTTTAAAAGCAAGAAGCTTAATTGAAATCTATTTAGAGGAAAT
Source organism: Sylvia atricapilla (assembly GCF_009819655.1). NCBI lineage: Eukaryota > Metazoa > Chordata > Aves > Passeriformes > Sylviidae > Sylvia > Sylvia atricapilla. The sequence continues at coordinate 60,400,072 of NC_089145.1, forward strand.
TCAGAATCTAGGCAGAGTTTAAAACTTTGGCATAGAATACTAAACACTGATTTCTGCCGATAATTAAAATTTAAAACGTTAAATGATTTATCTTGCTGTAAATAATTAAGAGCATTTTAAAAAGGCTACCAAGAAAATGCAGTATGTGACTATATTGTATATTATCAACCTGTATTTATCTGAAATGATACATATGGTCTATGGTTTTCTGACTCTTTTTTCATAATGAAGTGGTATAAGAAGAAATTTTTTTTAAAAAAAGCCAAATAATTCCGACAGATTTAAATATATTCAGTGAAAATCAACCAAAGCTGATTTACATTCTGGTCTAATAACTTACAAAACACATTAAAAAGACCCTGTGAGACAAATGTGATAGATGGCTTTCCAGCAATATCAAAACTAAAGACATTGAATCTTAAGCATGAAATATCATTCCTGTGTTCCCTGAGTTAAACCTACACACTTCCAATAGACTCTGTGATGTCCAGATGATTCTCAGGCTAATGACATTTACTGCTTGTACTCCTCTGGCTTCTGGGAGCTATTTCTGATATACATGGGAGTGCAAATGCATCAAGACATTATCACAGATGTGGGAAAATATTTAGGCTCTGGACCCAGAGCTAAAGCCTGTATTTCTATGTGGCTTTTTGCCTTATTTTATAAATATTTTCTAGAATTAAAATCTCAAAAAAGAATACTCTGGAAAGTCATTAATTGTTTGCAAAGAGTTTTAGGTGCTAAGTACTCTGGAGGTAGTTTGGTTTGCTCAAACACTGATGCAGGTAGTTTCACTGGTCTCAGCAATGAAAGAGTTAAGAGGATTGTCCCATCTTCTCCCCTTCTCCCAGCACCTACTAGCACAGCCTGCAAAATTCTTCTGGATTTTCTGAGTTGTGACAATCACATAGGGCTATATACTCCCCTGAGCTGCACACAGAAGGCTTTTTATTTGCTCATGATGTTTAACTTCATTACATTACCCTTTAAATTTAATATTTGTACCATTTCCTACTTTTCCTTACCACATAATTTATCTGTAGTTTCTTACATGATGATTTTTGAACCACAGATCGCTTCAGATGCTGGAACTCATTCCTTGAGCAACATGTGCAAGATCATGCAATTCCTTTTTTTAATGATAATACATGTATCCTAAACTATTCCCAAACCCCACATGCCCTGTTTCTGCTCTTATATTAACATATGGTAGCCCTGCATTTACACCATATGGCTGAAATAACACACTTCAGGCCAATATATAGGCAAAGGTCTCAGTGAAAAGGCAGAACTCTAAAATGGCAAAACCAGCTCATTTTCTCCCAGAAGCTGAAAAGCTTACAAGGAATGTCTGGCTTAAGTGAACCTAAGAGGGAAACAGTTCCAGGAAAAGATGAAGAAGTTCTCTAACTTAAGATACAACTCAGATTCAGAGAATATTAGGCAGAGTCCTTTTTAATCTCTGTTATTTATTAATAGGACTGTTGGTATCCTATTCTCCAAGAACCAAAATCAAATGCAACATCAATTCCTTGCATGGACAACATTATTTCCTAATCCTGAAAAAGATGCCAATTCTTCATGTAGACATCTAGACTCATGGACAAGAGCAATAAGGAGTCAGATGGCTGGAAATAGGTGATACAGAGAAGATACAGCTAATGACCAGAAAATTCCCTTCAAAGAAGTTCCCCATATGAGATCTTCTCACATAAATAATTTTAAACCATCCCCAAACCCTCGAAAACTAGAGAAATTAATACATCACTGGGAGGAATAAACAGAGTCTAGGCATAAACTGTCGTAGACTCAAAGTACATCCAGCAACAAAAAAATCATCTTGAGACCACTTGAACACTAAGTCCTTCCAGATTTGCAGAGGTACATGGGATAAGTTCTGGCAAAGACAGAGCACCTGCACTTGCCTTCATCTGCAATATACAGCAAAACTTGAAGTGAGGGCTGCAGGTGTTCAATTCCACGTGGTATTAGTCTCTGAGCACAGAGTAAGCACCAAGAAAGGCAAGAAAAAACATAAAGGGATCAAAATGTTTGGGAGTTTATATTGCTATTCACATTTCACTTTGTTACAGGAAATGTAAGACTGGGAACGTATTATTTATTCAGAGACTAAAACCAAACAAGATTACTTAAGTCGCCATATTACATAACTTTTTTTTTAAGCCACCACACAACTGAAGTTTCAAGGAATCAAAGACTAACTTCTATAGCTTCAAAGGCTATACCTCTCCACCAAACTCAGCTGAAGAGAGTCCTATCATGAGCCCCCTTCTTTCTCACAAGTTTAATGCGCTCAGGACGTAAAGAGGACAGAATTAAATCCTTACTCTTCTGCAGCACTACACAAAAATCTGCAAAAGTACTCCCTCTACCTTAGCTGAAAAACCATATCATGCTGTAAGATCCATATTACACCAAATCTGCATAAGAATCATGTCTCTATACCTTACTGGCAACTTATGAAGCAAATCTTTTTGCTTGTATTACTTTCCTCTATTAAAAGACAAAAAAGTAAAAAAAAAAAAAAATCAGTGTTACTTTCTATTCATCTAAAGAAAAAAAATGTTTACAAGATATTCTGTATGTTTTAAATTTAAAGTAGGCCACACATTAGAACTTATAATTATCAGACAGAATACCAATGGACTGGGCTCAGATTCATGCAGTTGTGATTACAGATATGAGAAAGGCACCACTTATCTACTACTTTCTGTGAGAAGGGAAAATTTTGCAGACCATTTATAAAACAGGAACACTTCTCAGCTATTGTTGACATTGCAGAAGTGATGATATGAAGGCAAAGGCCTCAGGAGTATGTAACATCAGCCAATGAAAGCAGGTGTTAGCATTACATGAAGCATTTTATGATCTGTCAAAAAAAAAAAAAAAGAAAAAAGAAAAAACCAACCTAAATGTTTTTAACCATCTGATTCACATCCTTACTCCTAGAAATAGTGAGTTGCTATGAGTGCCAGCAGTTATCCAACTAGTTTCAGCAGTGCATAGTCACATCCTTCACTGCTATGGCCATACTCCAGTGACACACAAAACAGTGAGAAAACACATAAGAACTTGCCTATTTTCTTAGCATGCAGCCATCATCCTTGGCTGCTCTCCATACACCCCAGAGCATGTCAGCATTAAATATCCAGACATCACTCACTTGCTGAGTAGGTTTAGAGCAGGTCACTTCTGGAATTTCAGGCTGCATTTGGCCTTAGCCAACAGCTTTTTTTCTATTTCCTTCATCAGCCTCAAAAAGCAGCTGCTTCTAACAGCTTTTAAGGTGTCTTGCTCTCTCTTCAGTACTTTTTGTCCTGTGCTGTGCTCAGCTTCCCTGGTCCTTCTTCTCATTCCTCTGCTCCTATAAAGCAGGAAATTAAAAAGACTACACTATCAGGAAAGAGAAAGGCTTTAATTCCTGCTGAGTGCTCGGTGCCTGCAAGACTGTTCAGGTTTTCTGGATTTATGAATTATGTTCAGGCTCATTTTTGTAAGCCAAGTGAAAATAAGACCGGACTCTGAAGTGAACGTTACATCCTGAAGGACAGAGAGGACTTCAGCGACTGCCTGCAGAGCAAATGACATTTATGGGAAAAGCAAAGAGATTAACACCTTGAAAAGAAACATTCTGGTTAAGCACAAGGCAGCCAAAATGCAACAGTGAAGGAAGAAACTCTTCCCCTAAAAGAAATGTCCCGGCAACCATCCATCCAACCGTAGGGTGGTCCAAGAGTTCAGATGATGGTCAGAGCTGCTTTAGACAATGTCCGCTACTGTTCTTGCTCTGGCAGCAAATTGTGGAGCAAAATATTGCCAAAAACACAACTGAGCACTTTCCAAGCTTCCTTTCTTTTTTACTGCTGCCCAGATCACGTATTCCCAAAAAGCATGTACTGTTCTGCGTTGCTGCCTACATATGTGGAAGTCATTTGCTCACATTTGAGCAAAGTATTAGCATCTAAAAACTTAACTGCTTGCCTTTAATTTAAACAGGCACTTGAGTGCTGATAGGCCTCATTTATTTGATTGCTGTCCAATGGCACCACAATGAATGAAAACCATGAAGTATGTGGTTAAAGAAAAAAAAAAATAAAGGCATCAAGAGTGGTGAAGATATTTTATCCAAGATATATATGAGCTATTGTTCAGTTTGGTTTTGTTCGGCTGGTTTTTAAACTGCGTGGTAAATATATCTCTGAAAATGTATCACGTGGCTTGGGAAATAAAGGAGGAGGAGTAGAGGGATGGAAAACCTGTAGGGAAATTTCTGGATTGAAGTTTTTGATGCATAAAAATAAAGCACTTTATGAACAATTAGTGTGTAAGGGCAGTAAAGCTAAAGAAAGCCACCAGAAAAAGTCATTGTTTCAGAAGAGATGATGAAACCTTGTGAAAAAGCCACAAAAGGTCAGTTCTCCAACATATCTCATTGAACACGTCTGACAATAAGATCAACCTCTCTTCACAACCATTCCTTTAAAATACCAGGATGCTGGTTTTCATTATGGTTGAACTTTCAACAGGCCAACAACAAAAGAATCAGCATCATTTTTTTTTTGCTTAAAAAATGTTTTAATGCTACCTGGATTCCCCAAATGGCCACATATTTCAAAACTAAACTGAAAACAGCTTCATTTTATAGAACTACTACACAAAGCCTCCTCTGAAATTTTAACATTTTAATTACACCTCAAATACCTATAAATTGAAATGAATGAGTTTATATGAACTATACATGTTGTTTTAATTGGCATAAAATTCACATTTATTTGGGTGACAAAAGACTACTAATACCTCCTATGTTACAGTGGTTTTTTTCCAATCCACAAAGGAAAATAAATTAACCTGTTACAAGAACAGGTGAAAGAAAAATACTGTGAGGGTAAAACCTTTTACTTGAAGTCATATTTGTATGCAATAATAGTGCTTATGTGTACTAAAGTACAGTCAGCTTTCAGTTCAGTTCTTTGAAGCTAATTTAGTCAGCTGTTTTGAAGGATCACAAACATTTCCACTTAACAATATCTAATTTCCTCCTCTACTCTCTTGCATTCCCTAGCAAAGGGATAACAACTACCATTTATTTTACAAATAATTACTAATTTGTAGGAAAAAAATCTTAACCAATCTTTAGCATCCAGCACGAAATTTGATTTGACATTAGCATATAAAAGAACTGTGGAAATTCTACATAAATATCAGCCAACCAAGTTCAGCAGAAGCAGATACATCACTGAAAATGCCTCCCTTTTTTTCACCCCATAGTCCTATACTCCTTCCTTTCTTTCCTAACACGGTGGAAAAAAAGTATGTATTTTTCATATCAAAAGACTATATGCATGTAAATATGCAAATATTATATAATTTTTATATTTTAAACCTCTTAATAATACTAATTTAATCCTTTTAGCCTCCACATAAACACTGCCAAAAATTGTAAATACTGCAAAAGCCTTCCTGTAGGTCTGCTTAAAATGGGGCTGTGTCAGTCTGTTTCTTTGCCTAAATCTCCCCATTATTCACCTGGGCACTACATGAACTTTTTAACTCTTAGCTTTGGTAGAGGCTTCAGCTGTACAGAACCTGTTGCTGCTGTGAAGTACATCTAAGGCTATTGATAAGCTGTTGAAACTCAAGTATTTTTGATGACAAACTGACCCAAACAGTCATATCCTGACAAAGCCTGGCCTGCAGACACCAGCAGGCAACTGCTGCTGTGGTTAGCTCAGCACAAATCCAAGCAGCACCTGCTGGGAGGAGGGAGAAGGATTGTCATCTCCCATCACTCCCACCCAAACTGACCTGCTCACTCCTGTTGAACCCCCCAGTTTGTCCATTATGTGATGCAAAGAAAGCAAGGAATAATGTAAAATAGCTGTTAAGAGTTTCTCTCCCATCTAGACCATCTCCATTTGACCTCCCCAAATGCATTCACTAGAATCTCTAACCCCTCCACAGGCAGCAGTCTGTCTGCACACCCAGCATTCTCTTCAACACAGACCATTTTTTTTCCCATAGCTTTCTCTTCCTTTTCACCCTCTCACTTTTTCCATTGCTACATCATCTAACTCTTCCTCATACTGTCTTAATGGCTACTTCAGCATGGCTTTTTACAAGCTGTCACATTCAGCTTATGCCTAAATCTTGCCTGTTCTTTCTGTAGGAGATCTCTGAGATCCAAACAGCTAAAAGTCTCATCCAGGTTGCCATCATTTTCTGTCTATATTACTGTATTATATATTACAGTCCATGTGTCTCTGTCTCTTAAGAAATATATCTTACCCCCTTTTTATCCATTTATTGTAAGGTTGTTACAAAGGTAATTTGTTTTGACAATGACATTTATCCACTTTGGAGGAGTTAAACTATTTTAATATTAACAATTTAATTTCTAATGTTTAATTTAAACACTAAAACAAAGTCGCTTTTTTGTTGTTTTGTTGTTGTTTTGTTTTGGTTTTTTTTTTGCAAAGGATCATTGGCTAATAAAATTAAATCAGTCTCTTTACATGAAAATGAAGTCAACACAAATTTCAAGAAGCAATTAAAATTTTTTGGTGTTTCCATGCTGAGATAAAAACTAGAATATTTTCTGTTTTCTCTGGTGATATAACAAAACAGGGAGATAAAATACAGATATTTACCCTAGAACAGCATATGGTCTATAGCTAGCTGTATCAGATCTTATTTCAGACCTAAGCATCAATTAATCTTAGTTATATTAACAACATATTCATCATAGAAGTGACTTAGAGAGTCTCACTCCAGAGCTCCCAACAGCATGACAATTAAAATATTTCAGTAAAGGGAAGATAGCTAAATTTTGCTCTGAGCTTTCCAAATCCAAGTAAGTGACCAGTTATTAGATACTGGAGAGTGCAGTAATCTTGAGGCACTCCTCTTTGCTTTTTCTCCTAAATCTGTGAATCTTTTTCTGTTAACTGCTTTGTCTTTTGAAAAAAAAAATATTTTATTTCTTTTTAAAAGTTGTTTTCCAGCCAATGAAAAAAATATGTAGCTCTGCTTAAGACTACAATTACCACTTAATTCTGCATAGCAGCATAAAATATATTACAGTCCTCCAAAGATCTGAGTTATGGTGTATAAAATGTTACTGGATAAAAAAGGAAAAAGACAGACAAGCAAATCTTCAGAAGAAGAGATTTAAGCAAAGAGCATGAGCTTCCTAAACTGAGAAAGGCAGCTTATTCCTTAGCTTTTGGGCATAATGGTAAAATCCTCCATCACACAAGGTTTGTAGTTTTGTAATTGGAACTTGCACTAAGAGGGCACTGAAGAGCACAGAGGCCTGGAAGCAATATATCTCAAAATTAAATCTGGAGATATATTCAGAACCTTGACCATGAAGGGGCTGACAGGTCAACTTGACAATCAATCCTTTGTTTCGGAGTAGCCAAGGCAGTGATGCTAGGATTAGGGAGATATTCTGTCTCCTGTTGCAAGATATACTTCTCTGGCAAAAAGAATTTTGCTCAAGCTTGGTAATGAGACCACTTGGCAGGCCAGTGAGCAAAGCATTATAGTTGTCTAGCTTGGAGGAGATAAAACCCTGAGCCAGCTTCTCATAAACAGAGAAGGATAAATACAGAAGAAGTATGGGTTTCATCTTTCAAATGACAGTAGGAAGTCTTCATAATCTGCCCAATATGATATTTAAAGGACACTTCACGTTCCAACAGAAATATGGATGTTGAAGTGCTAATCCTGTGCTGCGAATAATATATAGACATAAAAGCTACATCAAAAACTGAGGTGGCGTTAAGCTTATAGCTAGAGCCACAGAATGAAAAACCTTCATTTTACTTGAATTTAACTCCAAAAATAGTCAACATAATTTATGTTTTAATATTTTTCAGAGAACTGATACAGACAATAAAAGTGAACTTTGGATTTGCTGCTTTTGCTGGCAAATGAATTAGCAGAATGAATTTCAGAAGAGAAATGAAAATTGATATCAACCCAACAAATTATCTGGCACAAAGACATCAAGTAAATGTTAACTCCAACAAGCCAAAAATAGAATTCCCTAGAAACATGAGACAACACCATGGAACCATGGAATAGTTTGAATTGGAAGAGATCTTTAAAGCCTAATTCTTCCTGCAATGATGAGTGACATATTCAACTAGATCAGGTTGCTCAAAGCCCCTCTTCAGCCTGACCTTGGGGATGGGACATCCACCAACTCTCAGGGCAACTTATTCTACTGCCTCACCACCCTCACTGTAAAAAACTTTCATCTTTGTAGCTAATAAGAGCCTTCCCTCTTTTAGTTTACCCCTTACCCTATCCCATCTTTCTTATAAACTCCATTTTAAGCATTGGAAGGTGCAATAAGGTCTCCTTTCCTTGTGTTCCCTCCCTTGAGTCATCTTCATGATCTTTTCTCTAGACCTGCTCCAATGAGTTGTGGTTTTTCCTGCCATCTTTCCTGTGCTTAGGGCCCAAGAGCTAGATGCAGTTTTCTACGTGGGGTTTCATCAGTCTGAGATGGTGCCTGTCAAAAAGCCCAGTATACTTCTTGCATTCTGAATAACATGCAACAAATGCCTGCAGAGATGCGTTTTGGCTGTGTGGACTAAATACGAGCATTTAGTTAAAACATTTGTCTGTGTACCTGTAAATTTTACTCAGATTTACACAATGTGTACTGTTTGAAAGTTGAAAATGCCTTTAGTAACCTCAGAAGGACAACAGAGTTATTAGCATTGGAAGGGATACCAAAAAAATTCAATGAGAATTCAAACAAGAAATGGATTTCAATGCTCTCCCTCTCCCTTGTCCCAGGATTTAAGCTTGCCTTCACTATGGCATCTCCTCAAGGCACAAATTAAGCTGGATATTTAAGTATTCAATATAATATTGTACATTGGTCTGACTGAAATCACTGAGTACACATGTACAGGCTAAACTTTGTATCTGGATGTCAGTAAAACCTCTTATAACATGGCAATGAAAATATTTGCTGATGAGAAATCCTGAGCCACTACCAGGACGTCAAGGTCCAAGGAAACCTGCTTTAGCCATGCAACTCTTAGAGGTAATATAACACAGTCCTTAGCCAGAAACTACATTTGGGTGATAGTGTTCTATTTTAACATATAAAAAGCTCAGATTAAAAAAAAAAAAAATCTCATTACTTGATTCTTTGTTGCAAAGAATCCTAGAATTTGCAAATATTTTCGTTATTTCCTCCTCAGAACATGAACAAATCATCTTTGTTTTTGCACACTAAAATTCCATCCACAAGAAAATAATTCCATTTCTAATTTACATTTTAGTCTAACATACAAAATTATTTTTGAAATATTTGTAGGTTTCTTGCATTTTGTCTCTCAGAGGTTTGCTAAAGACTTGCCACATTCTGTCTTCCTAAAGACTGTTTTCAAGAACTTAATGGAGATGAAGTTTAGTTAAATACTTCAGAAGAAACCAGACAGAAATAATGAGGAGATCCAAATGGTTTAGTCTATCTGATTAAGATTTTTCATTTCTATTTTGTATTTTTGTTTCTTGCTTTTGAGCAGTGGAAGAGGAATACAGTTGATTATTTCATCATCCATTTTAATATCAAGACAACTATAATAATCTGTTCCAACCTCCAGAACATAAAGATTTTCAGATTGTACCAAGCAGCTTGAATACCATATCTGGAATTTGTGTTTAGCTAAAGAATTTGGGGTTAAGGCTGATAACAAATCTTGAAACACCAATGACACACAGAGGTTTGATTTTGTATAAAAATGTCTTCAGCTTTATCAAATATCTCAAATATCACAAATATCTCAAACTACTTATTTTCCCGTTTCACCTTTCTGTTGTAGACCTGTTATAGAATGAATCTGTTCTCAGATTAACATTTTAGGAGTAGATAAATGGAGCTTCCTCACCACTATTGTTAGGTTTGAAGTTCTGAAGTCCATATTCAGTCCATGCTGAAATAATTTTAAGCAATTCATATTCAGTGACATGAAAGAGAATTTTGCAATCCTCAAGTGTCCTGTTCTCACAGCTTATGAAGCTTGCCAAAAATTCCTCTGCACTTTACAGTATTTACACGCCAGTCTAGGATACTGTCCTTGATTTCAAGAGGTACTTCATCTGAAGTAACCAGATGACAAGATTACAAACTTCAGAACAGTCCACTGAAGTTGGAATGCTCAGCCCTAAATAATGTAAAAAGTTGCTAAAAATCACACCTAGATGTAATTTTTAAAATAGACTTTGGCAGTATTCTCCCATTTGACAGCAGTGTTGGTACATCCATATTATCCTAGAAAGCAGTTCTCTTCAAAATATACCAAGCATCAAAATAGTTTTCCTTTTGAACTGCTAAACACCTAAAGTTGTTTCCAAAATTGGTATTAAGATATTATTATTAGTTCAAATTTACGTAACAAATTTCCATGCATTAAATCACTACCACTTGAGTTAATTATGCAAATAGACACTGAACAGACAGGGTGATACTCTCTTGGCATTGTAAAACATCCCCTCCAGTTTCAAATACAACAGAAGTATTTCTCTTACACTACTATTACACTACTACTACTACTACTACTACCACCAATGTATTAACTTACTCTTTATAGTAAAGAGTAAGATCAAATGAACCCTGTATGTATTTCTAGGGACATGCAGACACATACACATCTCTCTCTATTGCCACTTCCTTCTCTTCCCTTTTTCAGAGCTAATGCTGAGCAATAAAATTGAAACTGGAAAGCCGTGAGGATTTTTAAAAAGGAAACAATCATAAAAATTTGATTTTTATAGTGAATTTTCATTGTATAGGCTGAGGATTTTCAAAAATATATTACATGTATTTAGTTTCTTATGGCAGATCTATAATTTTTAAGTTTGTACTTCTGAAGCTTAGCTCGGTAAAAAAAAAAATACAAACCCAAAACTTCTCCACAGCAACTGTAAGGTTGATTAACTCAGTGTTAAACAAATTCTGACCTAATTAAACTCAAAGTCAATTCAGCCCATGACAGAAGGTTATTACCTCATAAACAGGATGTACTTTAAAGTTATTAATAATACACTAACATTGCCTTTTCAAAACCTTTGATTAGCAAACAAGTGAAAATTAGCATCTGAAATTCTGTTTGTACAGACTGTAGATCAGATTATGTAAATTTCTCAATCTCCATTTTTCCAAAGGAAAAGGAAGCAGCTAGCAACAGCTGGATAAGTGAGAAAACAGAGCAGATATGTGGCCCTCAACCCTCAGCAACTTCAAACTCCACTGAGATTTACAAAGTGGTAACGAGGCCACATATTGTTCCATATTCTACCCTGTTGTGCACCATCAACCACGCAAAAAATAATAAAATCGAAATCTACAGGATGAAACTCTTAGTGGGGAATATCTTGAATGATATTTTATGTGCCGATTTTAAAACCACCCAGATTCCTCCCATCGTTAATTAGAAACGCTCTCCTTGTATCAAAAGGAGAGATTTGGTGGATGAGTTAAGCTGAAGAAAAGCAAGCTTTGCCTTTTCTCCAAGAAGCTCACTTTATGGACAGAAATAAAAAGAAAAAAACAAGTTCTCTTCTAGAAATGGTTGATAATACTGTTGTTGCATTTTCAGAATAAGTTATAAACAATTCCTGTACAAATGACTCAGTAAGTTTCTACAGGCATCAATAACACAAGTCTACAACCTCAAGACATTTTATGTACAAGAAAATTAAAAGAAACAAGGCAGATAAAAATCGCACAAATGCCTTTTTTTGTTCTGTTGTTGACATATCATTATTATTTTTGCATGATATCTGATCGCAGGACTGCCATCAGCAGGAGAAACATTCTAAACACTGTATGATTTATATAATTACCCAGTATATATTTATAAAATGTTCATGCTGAGCTTTTGTCAATGAATCCATGGAACTAAGAAAAGCTGCATGTATGTTAGTCTCATATATAGGCACAGAATCTCCCAGTGATTTCACCAGGAGGAACAGGGGAATATTCTCCTTGGTTTTTTCAGGGTGTTCCCTGCAGTCTTAAAGTGCAGATTCCTTAAAGTGTTCAGCCTTCAAATAATGCACAAGCTTCATCTCTTAGATGCCATCCCCTCAAAGCCAAACTGGCTTCTTAGCCAAAATCCTGAAGTGTACTGTCAAAAGCAAACAGCTCAAGAACACAAAGCTAAATCAAGAAAAAAAAAAAAAAAAAAAAAAACAGAAAGAAAAAATCCAAACCAACAGATTTGCCAGCTGTATATAAGAAACCTCATGAAAAGTAACTATTATTCAAAAAAAAAAAATTATGATGATTACAACAATTTTCAGTTGTACTTGACAGACCATTAGACACACAAGGCCAAAGAAAACATAAAATTATACTAGTAAATCAAAAGCTTAAAATGCAAAACATAACAACTTTCTGGTGCACCTACTCAGCATTTCTCTTTTACCTTACTGAAAGACAAAATTAGAAAATTTAGTAAACTAGCATTTTACCTTACAAAAAAATAAAACATAGATATTTCCAAGATAAGACAATGGGCAAAATTATATTATACTTGATTATTTTTTAATATAAAAAGTATACTTGAGCCTTTCAAAGACAGTTTAAAGTGGTAAGAGTAGATCTCAAAGTACCACCAAAGTGGTGATAAGTAAAGCTGAAAATTAATTGTTCTCAGCCTCTCTGGGCAAAAATTAGTGGAATAAATTCTCTTTGAAATGCTACTAGGTAGAACACTACTTGGTTTTCTCAAACAATTTGGTGAAGAGAAAAAATGAGAAGACTGAGTTTCAGGTTCTGGAGAACAAGGAAAGATGATTACCCAACAAAGTAAAAACATGAAACACAAGGGGAGAAAACCCAGTTCTTAAGAGAGAGCAGCTGCACTTGAACTATGGACACCAAACACACTTCCAGGAAGAACCAGCAGCTCCCAGTCAAGCAAGGACATGCCTCAGAATTTTCACACAATCTAATAATCCTCCAGGGATCTTTCCACCTCTTCTGACTGAAGAATAGGTTACCAACAGTGCCTAAAGTGATCAGGAGCCACAAGAAAAAAAAAAAAAAAACTTGGATCATTTGTCCCCCACTATCTCACTGCCCACAGGGACACTAACTTTTGTCTTTGTAAAACAGGCAGTAAAGTTTGGCAAGGGTGTATAGGAAAGGAGAGAAAAAACACAGAGTGAGGTAGACATACAAGGAAATAAATAAATAGAGTATTCAGCTTTTGAGAGAGAGGAGTTCCTCAGTGTTTTGACAGAGTTTCATCATATCCACCTATATTCCTTTTCCTATTTCCCATGCATGCCCCTGACTTGCAGGTCTCTCCATTTATTTTTCTTATTTCAAGCACCAGGATTATCAAACCCATTCATATAAAAATGGAAAAAATGCTTCAAAATTTGTTGTCTTCTGTCAGCTACTAGCACTAAAAAAAGCAATAACTGGCATCTGGACCAGTACAGGAACTTGCAATGGAGACAGCAATATGTGCATTCATGTGTAGTCAACACCACAGATCCTTGCTGAGCCAAGAAAGGGAAAAAAGGGTGCAAACCTGCTGATGTGACTTTTTCACCTCTGTTTCACAATGGCTTTCAGGATCCACAATCCAAACCTATTCTCTCCTCACAGTTTTTTTCTCTTGGTATCTCCTTTAAGAGTTTATGTGTAGAAGGAATGAATATTTCCAGCCAGTGTTAGCCCTAGGTTTTATCACCATTTCTTTGGGTCTGCTACAGCAGAATGGTGTGAAACCTTCTGTTGCCCTGGAGAAACTGATCCTAATTTTGCTAATTTTACATTCTCTCTGATTAATCTAGCATAACATATCTGTAGTCCATCAATTACAAATACCCAAAGAGAAAAAAAGATGTGGCACTCCACAAAGAGTAAAACATCATTTGAAATCCCTTAATTTTAGATATGAAGCGACATGCTACAGGGGAAGCAAGTGTTACGGCAGGAGTGAAGTGAAGCATTAATATATTCAGCTAGAATCATAACTCATTATATGGGTTCGAAGACACCTTAAAAATCATCTCATTCCACCCTCCCCACCATGGGCAGGGAACACCTGACACTAGAACAGTGTACCCAGAGCTCCATGCCTCCTGGTTTTGAACACTTCCAGAAATGGGGCAGCCACAGCCTCTCTGGGCAATGCTGTTCCAGTGCCTCATCATCCCTATAGCAGAGAATTCTTTCCTAGAATCTAATCCTAACCTACTCTCTTTCAGTTTAAAGCCATTCTCCCTTGTCCTGTCATTATATGCTTATGCCAAGAGTCCTTCATCTTTTGTGCAGGCTCCAGTCCAGTACTGGATATACATATTTCAATTATTTTTTCACTTTTTTGTCTCACCATCTCGTCTAAAAGCAACACATACCACTAACATAAAAAATTAAATGTAGATGTTCCTGCTCACTGCAGGGGGATTGAACCATGTGACCTTTAAATGTCCTTTTCAATCCAAACTATTTTCTTATTCTGTGATTAAAAAACTCTAGGTAGGAAGCACTAAGTTGTCTGGCAATAACAGTATTTCATTATTATAAGTATTTAAGTATTTCTGGACTCTGAACAGCTTAATTAGACAACTAATGACATCTAATTCCTGAATGTCCAGTTAAAATTGTGGATTCTGTCAAAGAAATCTCCAAAAGTATCAGACAGAAAATTCTGTGTCATTTATGAAAAAAACTGTCTTTTTTTCATGTAGAGAAAGCAAGGCACAAACCTCTTGCTTTGGTCTGGAAATTTCATGGAAACACTTATCAGAGATAGGAGTTCAGGGAATTCAGTATGGGAATTACTGGAAATTCAGTATGCTCCCTCTGCAGCCTGTAAAGGAAGTTTTCCCTCTTTTGTGTTCAGAACACATTTAATAGAAACTACAACCATGCAAAAAAAAAAAATATATATATATATATATAGTTTATCCCTTAGAGGGTCATTGATAATGGAATTTAGGACAAGAAAGACGTGTTATGTTATCTACTTTCGGCCTCTTACATAATCAATCACTGAGTTTGAACTGATAGCTTCTGAACTTCTCTCCTGGAACCACTGGTTAACGTGTATCCTGAAGAAAATTAGCTAATCTAAATCTGAAGACATCTGCAGATGTCAAGCCTACCATTTCCTCACCATAATTCCCCAGAAGTGCCAGGTTTCTCTGCTGAACACATCAGCTTTTAGCTACCAGACATGAGCTCCTGTTATCATTGCCTGTTCTTTAATATCAACAGCAGCACCCCAGATTTTTGCCCTATGAAGGTGGTCTTGTAGTATGAAACAACTAATCTTTCAATCTTCTTTGAATGTATGTCCTATAAATGAGTTTTCCCTGAAGTCAGAAAATTTTTTTCAACCTCCATCATCTGAAAAAGAGGAAAGGGCCTATTTAGAAAAGTTTTAAAGCTATAAAAAGATAGGACCAATCAACATCTTGTGTGTGAATCTTGTAAGTTTAGCTACTTGCTCTCTTTCATTTTCCAGTCCACTATAAATGCTGCCCCCGAGTAACATTCAGGTTTATTCTTGCAAAGACAGACCCAAGAAACTCCTCAGATGTCACAGGTGACTTCTCTCAGTATCAAAGCAAGAAAAGCCTACCCTCATTCTCCATATGATCTCATGCGTTACAGCAAAAAGTCAGACTTGAATCTGCTACAGATAGAGTAGCTAAATGTGTTTTGTTTGCACATCAACTTAGTGAGCTCTTAAACAAACAAAAAAAATTTCTTAAACACATTAAAACAGTAGAACACTTCGAGAATGATACAAAAGATCCAGTTCCAGTCCTCTAGGACTGTGGATCTACTCCTCCAGACCAGATCTCCAGCAGTCAATAGTACTGTGGGGAAGTAAAAACTGAGCTGCTCTCAAATCCTGGCCAGGAAAATCTCCTGACCAGGCTTTGTCCACACAGCATCCATCAGTCAGTGGGACAATAAATTACTCATTTCTCACAGCAATGAGTAACACTGCCAGCAAATATATGCATTTTTTTTCCCCTCTCATTTACTTTCCAGTGATTATTGGTGAAGAGAGAAGTGTTTTGTTATGTTACAGCTGTTTGCCACTCAGCCTGGCTTAACAGAGAGTAAGTTACAAGAGAAATTTGGGCAGGTATTTTTACTCCAGCATCAGGATTTACAGCAAACAAACTGAAGGAAAACAAAACACCACTAGAACAGCAAACTCATGACATCCTGACTGCTGCTGTTTTTAGTCTATTTAGTATTTATTCTATCAAGTATATATTCTATTATACCATTATATTATATATACATATACATTAGACATTATATATACATTATATATATGTAATATATGATATTCTATAATATATATAAATTATATCAAGTATTTATTCTACTATATCAAGATATATTATATACCAAGTATTTATTCTATTCATCTTCCTGAAATTTATTTTCTGACTATTCAGTCAGTTTATCCTGAGAGAACAAAAAACCTGGAAGTTGTGTGCACATACCAGGAATCTTGTTTAGTAACTATTACTGCAGGAACATGGTTTGACATTAAACCAGTATGATTTGTGCCAAAAAAGACCTTCATTAAAATCTAACATAAAATTTTGACTTGAAGCCTTAATTTTGTGGTTTTATCACAGTTCTATTTATGTAAAGCAAATTGCAGAACACTTTGTCTGCAGTTCTTTGGAAAGAGTAAATATTCCATTTATATAAAGCAGAAAACTTCTAATTAATATCAAGACACTGCTGAATTTCAGCACTAGAACCTTATTCATGTTTAATTCCATAAATTGATACACTCTGCAACCTACAGATTACAGAGAATGGATCAAGATACAGACTGTGTTGGGATAATCCATCCATTCCTAAAAAAGCACAAATTCTATTTTTTCATAAACCCATGCTGGTTTTGCTCAGAAACTTTGGTGATTTATACGTTGCTGCACAAATAAGGGATTAAAACAAAATTGTTTCTAATAATAAGACCAAAGCCAATGAACTTAAAAGTCTTCACATGTCTCTGCTGAGCAAAGCAGAACTACAAATAAACACAAAACATTTAAAATAAAGCATACATTAATATTTTATTACAGACACGCTGAAAGTAAGCAGAAAATTGTATATGCACTTTGTATTTGTATGAAGTTCTGTGCTGCAATTTCCCAAATTTCACTGGCTGTAATACACCCTTCAGGTAAGTCCAGCTTTTTTTTCTTTTTTTTTTATTAATAAACAAATAACTAAATATTAGGAAGAGCTGCGCAGGAAATGCACTTTAAAATAACTCACGAAGCTTTTGGGGAAACATGATCCTAGCGTAATCAAACCGGTATTTTCATAACATGACAAAAAAAAAAAAAAAATCAATAATAGAAGGCATGTTCTTTTTGTTCCAAGGTGCTGTGTTTTGAAAATATTGCCATGTAGTATTTACTGTAACAGCTGTACAGTTAAACTTTAGGCACAAACTGAACTGCAGAGGATACGCTGCATAAATATAATTCCCATGGCAACTAAGTGTGCTACTAGATAACAGAGAAAAAAAGGATTTATGTGTTTGCTGAGCTGCCTTGCCCTAGAGGAATTCTCCAGGCAAAGGCAGGCCACCTGCCACATGTTATATTAAGCTCAGCCTTCTGGACTTACTTCCAAATCTAAAACAGAAAGGTCCACCAAGTTTCATTTGAAGTTTCTCTGTCACGGTCCCAGTCACTCCAAAATACTCAGCTCACTGTTCAATATGTTTCCTATATTGCAACAGAGGTGTTTAACCACCAGTTAAGTCTATTTCTGGTTGCAATTTTTTTGATCTAAATCCTCCACACAAAGTGGGGAGAAGCAACCTGAATCTTCAAATTCATTTAAAAACTTTTTGTCCGCTTGTACTGAGGATCACCGCTAAAGTGTGTGTAGTTTTTAAACTCTATCAAGTAATAGCCCTGTTTTAATATTATAAGGAAAAACATTTGGATCAGATCATTCACATAGCACTTTTCTATATAAAAATGTATTAATGGTCCAAAAGACTTGCCTTCATATACAGGGAAAAAAAATAAACAAAAAATTTTGTTAGAATATATTGCTAATAGAGACTTAATGCTAGGAAATGCTTTAAGTTGGAATATTATAGTGGGAATGACAGAAGACCACTAAAATAGTAGAAAAGATACAATCATTTGGCAAGTAATAGGCAAACAATGTAAATAATGCTAACAAGTTATCAAAAGACCAGAGTATGTGTGAAAGTGCACAACCTTCACACTCTTTTCCTTCTCAATTTTGCCTTTTAGGGATTGACTAAAAAAAAAATTTAAGCAACTGTATTTAACAATGAAGAGTGTCCCTAGGCACAAGCCCCAGAAAGGAAACTGCTTTGCTCCATTGTCCTTCCTGGGAAAACCCTGTGAAAATTTGGAGAGGCAGCTCGAAACAACACAAACTTCAGCAGGGAACACACCCCAGACACAATTTTTAGGTCGTTCATAAACCTATCTCATTGCTAAGCCTGTGGTCAGCATCAGGCAGCAACCATGGCATGATTTTGGGAGTCTGTGCCATCTTTCCAAAGCCTCTTTCCATGCAAGAGATGGACAAGTTATTACCAAGGGCTTCCTGGTGTCCTCCTGCCTGGGCTCATCTCTCCAGGGAGATTTACATGATTTACATCCCCACCTTGTTTCAGCTCCATGGGAACCATGAGCCTGAAACAAAACCCACAGAAGTTCAATCAAGCCTTGTGTTAGCATTAATAGGTATCAGTATAGCATACTTTCGACTGTCTGTGTTTCTCCTTGCTCTTGTTTCAACAGGTAATCTGTAAGCCCAATGTTTTAACCAAGAGAAAAAATTATATTAATTGTCGCGAATTTATGTTGCAGCGATCACAAATTTCTCTGTCTTCAGGATAGTCATAAAGGGTTTGCATTGACATGAAAGAACTGCTTGTGCAAGGACAGGGAAAGGGGAACACTTTATGGAACATCTTTTCATCCCTGCAAAATAACATCTGTGTTATATAAAATCAGTAAAAAAAACCCCCAGTGCACAACAGAAATGAGTTAAGGATCAATATGACATTACCAGTTAAGAATATGCATTTTTATTACTAATAATAGTTTATACGTCCTGATGATTTTTTGTTCTTTTTTTTTTTTTTTAAAAAAAAGAGTAAAAATAGATGACTAACATTAAGTATTACTCTGACTTGAATTTTCTTAGAGCAATCACACAAAATACTTCACCAATAGATATGACAAATGCACTTTATATTTCAATGTGTCAAACCATTTCAATACTCAGAAACTCTGTTGAAGCTGGCAGGCAAGCAGACTATATTAAATTTTTCTCTGGAATCGACTTCCATTCTGTACTGAATTACTGGAATTTTAGTGACCCTAAAAAAGGTTGTCAAAAATAATATTCAACACAGAGTTTTGAAATCTAATGCTCTATTACCCATACTTCACATAAAATAATATTGTTTCAATATAAGCAAACCAGTCATGAACAACATTCTATTTGTACTTGTAATTTTGCATGCAGTTTAATATTGATTTGTCACATTTTTAAAATGTACCTTCTCCTGAAAAAGATAGTCAGAGGTTTCATTTGGTGATTCATTCTGTTGCAGATTTGATACAGTTGGAAACTCTTTTTTAAACAAATAAATAAAAAACTATCAACATGGGACTGTAAACATGTTAATAACTATTTCAAAACGCAGATTTGTCAATACTTACACATCACAAAATTCTCTAAAAAGTTTTTTAGTGCCAAAAACACAGTTGTATTTGCAAATCGCTTAATTTCTTTTCCTTCCATTTAACTCAATGCTCTCCCTGCACAATGAAATTCCACTGCAGTAATTATTTTCTTCTTTATTTTTTCCCCTTGTCTTCTCTATAATAAACATCTTACTATCTTGCTTTTAAAGCCATTTTCAGCTCTGGTGGTTTACTATTCATACCAATGATGTAAAAAAAATTCAAGAGTAAGGCTTGCCATTTACCTGCTCACTATTAATTCCAACCATTTCTTTCTGTTTAAAAGAACTCTTTACTCTTTACTGTCTCTTTACTTACAGCATTTCGTAACAGTAAAGTGATCACAGAATTACAGAATCACAGAATATTCTGAGTTGGAAGGGACCCACAAGGATCATCAAGTCCAGCTCTTAAATGGCACTAAGTTATAGCAGCATCTTTTTTCTCAATGCACAGAAATCACAAGATCTCCGTGTGCTTCAGTTAAAAAAAAGGGAATTCAATCATATATCAGAGCTCAGGAGGAGGCACAGTTAAACCCACAGCAGCTTGGTAAGCAACACAGAAAGCCCATCAGCAGCTTAACTCTATGACAGACCCAGAGGCAACTTGAGAGCTGTCAGCACAACTGCCTGGGAAGCTCACAAGGGAAGCAATAGGCAATTATGCCCCATGACCTGCTCCTGGAAAACACAGTGAAAAAGAGAAATCAAGGCCCTGAAAAACTTTTCAGAGAAATTATGTACTTTACTTGCTCCCAAACATGCATCTCATTTCAGACTTTGAACAAAGGGGTAGCGTTCAGTGACCACGCTCTGCCTGACCCTTATGAAAAGGGACCACACCTCCAAAATTCCCTACCTGGATAAAAACATACCACACCTCCAAAATTCCCTACCTGGATAAAAACATACCACACCTCCAAAATTCCCTACCTGGATAAAAACATACCTCACCTCCAATATTTCCTACCTGGATAAAAACATCCATGCCATTCATCTAATGGAAGCTAAGCTTGAGGAATAGCTGCAGAGAATTAACACTTGGATCTCTGTTTTGGTTATTTGGCTCTCAGATCAGTGTGTAGGATCAGCATCAAACCCAAACTAGACTCAATTCGAAAGAGGAATAAAGCCTATTTGTAAATTTTCTTTCCAGCCAGCCCTTCTGATTGAGTGGGTCTGAGCAGGTATAAAAATTAGTTGGGAAAAAATATTTCTTTTTCTCACAGCAGCAAATAAAATAAAATAGAAAGAGCTCATCCTGACCCTCATTACCTGATCTATTTTCTCCCTCTGGCCAGCACTATTTCCCTGATATATCAGTTTAAAACTAGCTTAAGTGCAGGCTCAGTGAACTACACTGAAGTACTGCTCCTAACACCAACTTCAACAGTCACCTGCCAGTTGAGCTCAGAAACATTTCTAATTATTCTGTGTCTGGCAAGAAGTTATTCATGGACTGAATCTGATCTACAGAAACCAATAAAAATTTCAGCCTCCGGCTTCCACGAGGATAGCATCAAGCCAGTGTATGCCTGGGTTAAAATAATCATGTTGAAAGGTGTAGTACACAGTTTATGCCTGTGTTTCGCTAAAAAAAACACACTTAGAGTTGATTTGCAGGCTTAAGCAGCATTTTAAAGGTATGAAGGCCTTGGGAAGCCATCAGTATGCCAGAGGAATTTCACTCTTTCACCGAGGTAGGAATAATTGATTTGCAGGTAACGTGCAAAGTAGTTTTACTTGTAAGCCATAAGCAATTGTAAAGTATCTGAAGCACACTGCTCGTGCATTATTTAAATAAACACTAACAAAGGGCAAAAAAATTAAAACACTTCAGTTGACTAAAGATGTAGATGAAATCGTTGTCTCAGACAGAGAGAAATGCAGCCCTTCATCAACCCCCAAAAAGAACAGAAGTAACTAAACATGCTGGTTTATACTTTCATCATTTCAGAACATGAGCAGACAAAACATGTGAGAAGCTATTGAATATTCAGACATAGGATTTAAAGATGATGACCAGGGTTATTTTACAGTTCTATGACCATTCTGGTGTCTGGTGTGGCAGGAGCCCTCTCTGGGTAGTGGTCTAAAACATTTCTTTCTACAGGAAGGCTTTTCTGAGCAAGAATCAAAATTGTGGCTTTTTAAAATGACTGAATCTCTAGAGGTCGTGGTGCCGTGTATCAAACAAAATAAAATTAACCCCTTGGTGTTAAGTATTAATTCCTGTTAAACCATAACCATGCAGCTAATTTTCTCTAGTCAATCCATTATTAAGCCAATTAGAAAAGGGGTCAAATTTACTAAATTATCCACTTAAATGTTTTGCTGGTCAAATTCCACTGAGAGATCTATTTCCCCTAAACTGTAAACTAAACTCTGCAGTCAAGACAAGAACAAATAAAAAAGCACATCATTGTGAAACAGGGAAAACACCAAATGTGTTTCCCTTCTAATATCTGTATTTACCTGAATATCTGTATTATCTGAAGTTCATGGGACTGAACTCTGAACACAAACGACCAGCACTATGCTTTCTAAAAAAACCAATTAAACATATCTCTGTTAATAGTCACATCCTTGGGCATCTCCTGCAGATTCACTCAGTACACACACCTTTTTCTTTTTATCTAAATACCTCGATAAAGCTATTTATTTAGTTAGTTATTTTTAAATTTATCTAAATTGCCAGCCTGGCCTTCCACAGGGTTTGTGCCAGGGAATTTGAGAATGGATCAGTCATCTGAGGAGCAGAATGACTGCTACAAATCTCTGTCAACAAGAAGCCAGGCTTGGGTGGAAGAGGTGAAAAAAAAGGATGTGGGATGATTCGAAAGGTTCCTAGTAAAAAACTGCAAAAAAAAAAAAAAATCTCTGAAAGATTCTTTAGGAAGGTTTTTTTTTTACCCTGATCAAGGATTTCTACTTAAAAAAACAATCTGACCCTTTAACAAAAGATTTTTAATGTTTTAATAAATATAAATTAAATTAGGTGATCGATACTTATTACTATGTTATATTTTTTATCAAATTATATTCAAAAGCATCCTCTCTCATCTAGTTCGTAATTTCCAGAGTGGGTTCTGATTGACATTCCTCTAAACAAAGGATGCCTGATATATGACTACGTTATTGGCATTTTGTCAATGGCAGAAACTTACAACTTGTCTAATAACTGAAAGCTAATGATAATTAGCTCTTGCCAAGTCTGGTAATGGACCCAGTTACTATTTAGCACTCAGACTGTAAAGGCAACAGCTCTGCTTTTTGGTAAAGTAGTTGTTTGAGAAAAGGACCACAAGATTGTCTGTGTAATTTCTGTTCAAGTCAAAAGGAAATGAGATATATCACTCTTTTAAACTCCTTGATGACTTGGTCTCAAAATTAGCACAAATAGAACATAACTGGGAGACAATAAGGTTACTTCTCATTTTTATGGCTTAGCTGAGACAATTTTTTAACCATATAAGCCTTTCAGTTATTCAAAAAATATTTATTTTTTCATAATAAATTTATAGCCAGATCTGTAATTTAGCATTTCATTCAGCAAACACCCAAACCAATGTATCCTGCCCAGAAGTGGAAGGGACAGCTTGAGATTAAATAAATGCTGGTTTAAAAAAACCAAAGCCAACAAACCTCAAAGAAGCAACGTAACACATTCCCTACATCACATAAAACGATTTTTGCTGCTAGAAGTCTCAAAAAGATAGAGATAAGAACACATGAAAGACAAAAAAAATAAGATTTTTGCAATATGGTACATTCTTTTCTCCACCCATTTGCTGAATATACATCCCAACATCAGCGACAAGAAAGAAATCAAACACAATTGTTTGACAGAGCAAATGTAGTCTATAAAAGATGAAGCAAATATTTTTGAACACCAACTGGAAGATATTTCATTGTGGTGAAATTGGAAGCATGCATGCTAAAACATGGCTGGGCAGATGAGAACGTTCAGGCCACTCAGTGCACTCAGAGATGTTTGGATGCCACCTGAAGCACTTTGCCTTGACAACATCCTAGAACCAAAATTAAGCTGCTTTCCAGAAGCAGGGACAAAATTAAATATTTTGGAAGCACTTTGCCTTGACAACATCCTACAACCAAAATGATGTTGCTTTCCAGAAGCAGGGACAAAATTAAATATATCTTTCAGATGAGTTGCCTGCAGGACAGCACTTGTTAGTCTAAGAGACCAAAAGACAGGCTGCTAAGCAAAGAATTAGACATTGGGAGGTTCCAGATCTGATTGCTCCAAAGCCTGGCTTGAGGTGTCTGGTGGACAGAGACCCACGTGTTTTTATCATGGTCCTTGCTGTGACCAGCTCAGAGAGGGAATCCACACTACATGCTCATAAAAGACTCCTCCTGATCAAAGGTCAGCCTTGAAACTTTGATTTTGAACACCTTATAACGCAGTAATGAGAATGTAAGTCAATGGGGAAAAGCTATTACTCTACACAGAGGTTTCACCTTTTCCTGCTGAGCAAAGAACAGCTGCTTTTTGCTATTTATTCTCAATCTCCTTCGTTGGAAGTATCTACTTTTGATTTAAAAGTCACTGCCCTGACTGGTGGTACAATAGCTGACAAAAACTTGTGTTATATGCAAATATTGTTTACTAAGAAAACAGGAGATTTTTCAGGAAATGTTTCTTAAATAATTTCATGACCTTAAAACAATTCAGACTGGATCTCATAAGCCCTGAATGCTGCTTAAATACATTTTTTACTTCCAGTTTTTTCATATCCCATTACTTTGCCACCAATTCCTTCTTTAGCATTTCCATTCCTAGTTGCTGTGTGTCCTCATCTATGTGCTTCTCATTGACACTCTTTGGTGAAACTAGAAGATATCCCTATTTTATCACCAGAAACCCCAAACTATCTCAAAGCCTATTTTTCTGATACCAGTGCTGTGTTGTGTGTTAATTCACAGTGCCACAACACCACCAGGTCACTGTCAGATCTTGGCAAGTCCTGCATCCTTCTGTGCTGCCTGCAGCTTTGCCCTCCCACCACAGGCTGCCAGCTCATGCTGTCAGGAGACTGTTACATGAAAGCCATTAATACCCTTCATTTACCAAAAAAAAAAAATCCCCCCAAAAAACCCAAAAAAACCCAACCAACCAAGAAAAAAAAAAAAAAAAACAACAACAAAAAACCTCCCACAAACCTATCTCATACTTTCTCATTTTTGCTGTAGGAACAACTTCCTTCTGCCCAGTCACACTTTGTCCCTAGGCTGTCTTTGAAGTTTCTTCTGAAAGCAAAAAAAAACTTCTTTATAAAGCACCCACCAAACAAATAACATTTTCCCCAATACAGTTGAATGTTTACGTGGGGGAAATTTTTGTATTTGTGAGCATTCAGAATTTTAATCATAATTTCTTTGACATGCAGAAATAAGCAGTGTGTGTGAAGCAGCATCCTTTAGAAAATAGAACCTCAAATAAAAAAAAAAAGAGATAGAAGTCAAGAGAAGGCTCTGTTCCCTGCTAAATTAATTACAATGGAGTCATCAGAATTCAGCAGCACTGATAGGTTTATTTTCATGCCTGCCTTCACTCTGGCAGTTCCTCTGCAAAGAACTAAGGCTGCAGGTGGTTTGAATGGTTTCCCCCCACCACCAAAGACACACAAATGATCCAAAAAGATCCAAAACTTCACCCCTGTGAAGCAGAATGCTGGTGCTTCTATTCAGCTGAGTGACATTAATCTCCCTCAACAGAAGCATCTCACTTCTGACACCCTCTTCTGCCCCAAGGCATTGAAGAACATCCATGTAGATCCCACACTGATCCTGCTGGAGCTGTTCAGGTGATATTGTTTCCATCACCAAGCAAACACAAATCTGGGATAAGGGTACTGAAGAAGGAATGCCTACATCCCAGGAACAGCTGGCCACAGCTCAGAGGAGCAAGGCACAAAATACAGCAAAAGGATTGCTATCAGACAGTTAAACAAGTTAAATCACACCAATCTTGGAAGGGCCTAAATAGCTGTAGGTTTGATGCTTGACATACTTAATGTCTATTGGTACCAAAAAAAGATCTCTGAGGGTCATTTTCAAGAGGTTTTTCAGATTGCTTGAAGAAGAATGCTGTCTCTGGTGGTCACCTCTTAGCTAAAGTCAGCTCAGAGACAGGACATTTTGCTTACTACAGCATAATTTCTCTGGTAAGGTTAATCATGCTCATTCCAATTATTATGGAGAACCTATCAGGCATGTTTGACTGTTATAAACAACACCACTCTATTACCCTCGACAGCAACAATTTTCCAAGATGCCAGTAAATCACTGTATCCCAGCTGTGTGCCAGCTCTTTTTGGCACTTCCTTCTTGAACTGCATTTCTCATGCAAGAGGTGTTTGTGTGAAGAGACAAGGAAGTGTTCTCAGCTTGAGCTAGCAGCAAGAGGAAAGGCAGCACTGCCCTGAGAGCAGAGACACACAGGGACTAAGGAGTGGAATGAGCCTTCTTAAAGGCAGAGGTGAAAAATCTCAACTGGACTGAACTGAAAAATTAGATTAGAGAGAGAAAGAAACTCAATGTGACCAGTAAAATAGGCAATTCCCATCTTCATTAATGATGTGGATGATGGGGCAGGGTGTGCCCTGAGCAGGAGTCCTGACAGCAGAGACCAATGACACTTGCCACAACTGGGAGGAGTGGCTGAGCCACCAGAGGCTTACATCCAGAGGAACTTGGACAGCCTGACAGGAACCTCATTAAGTACAGCAAAGGAGAAGTGCAAACTCGTGCACCAACATAACTCTGGGAGTCACCCAGCTGGAGAGCAGCTTGGCAGAGAAGGACCCAGGAATCGTAGTGGACACTAAGTTGAACAGGAGCCAGCAATATGCAATTGGAGAAAAAAAAAGGCAGATGGTATCCCAGGCTGCATCAGAGAATCTGTACAGACACATGAGAAACTGCCTGACTTCATCTGCACATAGGTTAGGAATTAAAAATAAAGATAAGACGACAAGTAAAGAATGAATTTTAACACTAGGGACACAGTGATGCTGGGGACAGAGAGGCTGTCTTTTGGCAGATGAAGCAACCAAAATTGAACAAACTGGGAGTATATTTGGGAGTATGCATATAAATATGACACAGGAAATCTTCTGTAAGATTACATATAGCAGTAAGGAGAAATTTCGAGAGAAACATTTTATGGTCTTTTATTTCCCTGCACAATTTTATTTCAAATGAAATACTTGTGAGCACTGCAGAAACAAACTTTAGGCCTGTCAATCTTTGAATTTTTTCTCCCCTCAGCCTGGGTGCATTGGGGATCCTCTAAGTACAGCCTGGGTGTACTTAGATTGGAAGCTCACTTTCACCAATACAGGAGAACTTCCTACAAGGGACCAACCCCATCCATCCAAGTGACTGTGAAATACATCACACATTTTGCCTGTCATAGCCAACACACTCCCAACAATTAGACCAGATCTCAGAGAGAACAGTAAATCACCACCATAACCCTTGTGTCTGCCATCTTCACATCAACCTGAGGAGAGGGAGAGATCTTCAGAACAGAAAAGAGCTGAGCCATAACCAAAGAACAGCCCTGATTGACTTGATTTGTTATACATGGAGCAGAATCACTCAATAAGCTGTTATACCCAAATCATCAGTGAGACTGGGCACTGTAAGAAAAGACAAGACAAAATCATAGATGGATGTGTGGAGAAAGACTTCCTCAGACCAGATATCCCAAGAAAGAAGTGCCTGTGGGGAGAGGGTTGTTGTTTCTCTGACACTTTATCCTTCTGCTTTTCCCAAACAATATTAACCATAATCTTAGACAAGATTTTAAGGTAATTATATGTAACTTCTCTATTACTGTTAGGTTATTTTAGCATCATATAACTGTTGACTATGTGATTCCAGGAAACTAGACTTCCAATTTGTATGGAACCTTGTTCAGACTTTCATTTTGTACAGAACCTTGATCAAAAAGATTAGCTAGAAAGAGAGATGTGCATTTCCTTGTTTCCCAAACCCGCTACTGCTACCACAATCCAAAAAAATGCATCACAGGAGTATTAAAGAATACTTGTGATCAAAGCCAGCAAAAGAAAAGTGGTCCCATCCACTACAAAATTTTTAAATTGAAGATGGTAAATTATATTCTTCTGAAGACAAGATTTTCTAAGCTTATTTTGAAGCCATGGGCAGAGTCCTGCTCTGTTCACCTCCAATCCCCTTCACAGTAGGAACAGGTTGAGCTGTATTGATCTTAATTTCATACATGCACATACAGGGTAGCTGAAATCAGGAGTTATTTTTGAAATTCTTTTCCATGTTAATAACATAGAAGACCCAGAAAAAACTCTGTCAATCTCAATGAATCAAAGCTACTGCTAATTCCACATTTTTGTATTGAAATTTTTCCCTCTGCTAGCCCAGGAAGAATGGCTGACACACCTAAAGATGTTTGATGCAAACGGAGTGTTTAACTCCCTTACTCTGTCCAACACATGCAAAGACTTCATTTCCCTGACTTCACAACCTATTTGAGTGCACCACCTAATTTTTTTTTCCTTTTCTATCTGAATTTACCATTAAATTATTTTTTAATATCTGACTGCAATAGCTCAGATCCAACTGAGTATCTGATCTCAGAGCTTGCTTTCTTGCTTGAAATGGATTTGAACCTTGATTCCTTCCATTTTTTCCCCATGAGAAAGCTCCTGAAGTGTGTAGCCTGACAGGGGCCTTTGGTGGGTTTTTGAAAAACAAGCAGAGGCTGTTAGAATGATTATCAGCCTTTGAGTTTTCTTGTTATTTTACTGTTTTCAGGCACCTCATAAGAGGAGCAAAGTGGCTGCATTCCTGTTCACCTCATCTGGGAAGGTGGTAACATCCAGCAGAGTGAAAAGAGAATTCTGTTGACTAAATGTCTCCCTCAGGAAAAAAATGCTGCCTCCCTGGTAGGATAGACATGTTTAACCTCATTAGTGACAGAGGCTGGAGCTACATGGGGAGGAATTTCTGGCTTTATAAATGTTGAGTAAAATTTTAGCATAAAAAAAATATTAGAAATTGGCTAAAGAATTCTTTATCATCTGCTTATTTCTTTCCAGGATTCCTTTCCAACAATTCCTTAAGCTGGGAGTGACGACCTGGGCATGAGGATTCTTGGTAACAAGAAAAGAAAAGTCAGTCTTTAAGTCATGATAACTCACAGCAGTATTTTGTGACAAAAGCTGGGTATTTCCTCCATTACTTGAACTCAACAAAAGACAATCTTTCTATTGCTGTCTTTCAAGCAGTCTTGGGTGAGATGTTAACCTATTGGCATAGAGATATTCTGCTTTATGCAATCATTATCTTGCCATTAAACAAAGTTAACACTTTGGCTAAATATGTGGGGGTCAGGTTTTAGTTTAGGGTTGGTTTTCCGCCACTTCTCCCCTTCCCCTTTGTTTTTTTACCTGCTGACTTGGCTGCCCTCTAGCTCTGCCTTAGTCTGCCAACATTCCTCTGCTAAGGAAGCAGGAGCTTTTTGGGAATTATGTGCATGTACAGCTGCATGCCCTACAAGTTCAAGCCACATTTATGGTCCATTCTTCTCAATTTTGACCTTTCACAGTGCACTCCACTGAGAGGAAGAAGGCAGCAGGCACTGAAGATTATCACTATAGCTACATCTCAGAGAGGCAGGAGGAAAATGCGTGTCCATCACACCTATCAGTGTGTGCCATTTTGGGATAGCTGTCCCACAAATCTGGCCTCACTTCTAAATCTGTTTGGGAGCACCAATTGCATTCTGTAGATTTGGCAGGAGGCACAGCCTGAAAAGCAAAAGAGGTGGAGAAGGGGCTCCTGGAGCAACAGGTTGGATGTTCCTTTACATGGGGCTTTACTATCTTTTTATTGGTCAATTGGGCAATGCTGCTTTCTACAAACTATTTTTGTCCTAGATCAAGGAACAAGGAACCCAAAGAAGCTCCAGTTCTGTTTCATTCCCCTCCTGCCAGAAAAAAAGTGACCAGGTATGCTTCTATTCAGAATGCTCTGCAAAAAACTTTGCTTTGTACAGAGCAAGCTGAGCTTCCAGCTGAAAAATCATAACAGCAGGAAGAACTGATCTTTCTCTATACCTCTGGCCTTTTCCCACACTCGTTTTATCTCCACAAAAAAAAAAAAAAAAAAAAAAAAAAAAAAAAACACCCAAACAACAACAACACACAACCAAAAAACCAACCAAAAAAAATCCCCTACAACTTAGAGGAGAAGGAATGAAATGCAAAAGAAAGATGAGAATTAGCTTCCTAAAGTCAAATAATTTTAGCATGCAACCTGAAACTAGATAAGATGCTCTCAAGGATGTTGGTTTAAAGAAAAACTTAAGATGTTAGAATAGCCCTTGTAAAATGCTGCCAAATTTTTGATCTGATAAGAAGCTATGAGTGCAGATAAAATAAGGAGGGAATGACAAGGCATGGAGCATCCCACCACCACTGTATCTGATCCTGGTACCAAGCTACAAATGGGATGAAGTTACAGATTTATGCATCTATTGAGGGATAAAAACCTTTTCCTGTGGGTAAAATTCGTGTCTCTCTGGAAATACTACATGTGATGCCTATGTTGTTCAGAGGCACTGCAAATTCTCTTCTGGAAGCTCAGAGATAAAAACAGTTTCCTCAGAGAAATCAAGATAAATCTTTGCTTCTCATGCACATCTCAGATTCTGCCCAAAATGAATGCGGGAATGAGGACAATTAGAAGAAGAAAAAGGCTTCAATTAGCATACAAATATCCTAGTAATCAGGCAATAATAGCAAAGGAAATGCAGAAAAAAACGCATGACAGTTTAATGGGGAATTCTTAAAATATTATATTTTGTAAGGTTTATTGAAGGGTATACATGATATTTTAATGAGGCTGTCCCAACATGCAGCATGTTCAAAGTTTGCTTGAGTATATTGAGTATAGTACAGGAGTTATTTATATTAATGAATTGTGACCAGGGGTTTGCATTTTATTCACAGAACAAGTCACAGTTTCTGCACATGCTCACTAAAATGCACACTAAAATTAATTTTTTTTAAAATTTCCTCTATTTAGTATTCTATTTTCTTAATTTCTTCTATTTATTTAAAGCCATGCAACGTTGTTTTCGCTTGCAAATATAAAGCAAAGAGAATGGCACAAAGAGGAAGGGCTGTCCTTTGAAATGTGAGCTTCAACACAGGGGTTAAAACGCCCAAAACAACTTCTTTCTTCTAAGAGTAGCTCAGTACATGGTATTATGAATCAAGTACCTTATGAAATTACTCTGTAGACACCAATTACTTTCACAGTACATAATGCATTTTTCTGCTAGGTAAAATTAAAGTCTCAGCAATGAAACCACCATGCCTAACAATTTGCACAAGAAAAATGGAAAAGAGGATACATAAATTAGTGGAACAAACGAAAGCCTTCTGCTCTGATTTCAGCCAAAACTTAAACCTTAGCAGAAGGAAGTTCAGTGGTCTCAGAACTGAAATCACCATACCCAAGGATTTGTGCAAGAGAAAAAGAAAAGAGCACACATAAATTGGTGGAACAAACGAAAGCTCTTTCTGCTGCACTCTTAATTTCAACCAGCTCTTAAACCCTCGTGGAAATGAGTTTGGTGATTTCAGCTGAATTTCACAGTTAGCATCAGAAAACTGCTTTCAATTATTAGCTACAAATTCATTTGATTAAAAGCCCCTAATCTGGAGATGCCCAGGACTCTGCTAGCTTGTAAATTAAGTTAACATTTTCCTTCACCTCAAGACAGGAGGATTGCTCAGAGCTAAGATTCAATGCACCACGTGTTTTACAAAGATAAACAAGTGCCTTATGTTACTTTAATACTTTAACCTTCACGAGCCACAAAAAAAAAAAAAAAATTCCTCTCGAAATATTTAAATATTGTTCTCTTATGGCTATTAGGCATCCACCACACTTCAGGGGAGTCTGGAAAGAAGGACCAACTCTTTTTTATCAGAGGTCTCAGTCAATGTACCAGACAGAACCCTAAAGTAGCCCTTTTTTCTCCCACCACATGAGCACAGACAGAAGGGGGAGGATGTGAGAGAAGTTAAGCACTGCCACTTTTATATAAATCTAATTCCTCTTCTCCCCCAGCCTCATATTCAGTTGAGCCAGAGGATATGTTTAACTGCAGTTGGCAAGACAAACAGATTTAAACTTCACAGAAGTATAGAATACAGAAATCTTCCACCAGCACATTCTACCCCACAGTTTTTTTTGTGGTTTTTAAAAGGTACAGTAGAAGTTTTCTTCTTACAGGATTTGAAATTATCTACCTATAATTTACAGCAAAATGTTAGTAAAGCCCATTTTTTTTATTTTTTTTCACTTAGGCATAAGAAAAAGCTGACATAAAAATGAAAAGATGCATCTTTGGTCATTATGCCCAAGAATAAGTTAAGAAGTGTAACTCAGGATTGGTGCTGGATGCTCTACAATGGGGTGGGGGAAATAGATCTGTTATCATTCTTCCTATTTTAATAAAAAAAAAATTGAAGGAATGAAACAAGCCATGAAAAATTAACACAGAATAAAAGCATTTGGAAAAATCTGGAATCTATTTGCACTGGCAGCCCCTTGGTTATTAATGCTTCAAGTGCCCATGGATACTTTTGGCCCTTGCCCTTGTGAGTATTGTGGAATACTCACAACATGGAAAACAACGACAGAAAATGCAATATTTTCAATCTACCTCCCTGGCAACTTGCAAATCTTTGTGAAATCATACATCCACGGGATTCTATCACTTGTAAAACAATGCCAAAGAATTTGAAGAACATCTCCCACCATAAACTTGGCCTATCCATAAAGTTCAAACCACAGCTGCTTTTAGCGTGGAGGAACTCACAATAGTTTTCTATTCATTTCAATACTCTGTATTACAAGAGTATTCTGACTTTTTTTTTCCTCTGTGTGTGCGTTATTCAGCAGGACAAGATCTCTTTTCAGCGGGAATAACAGAAAGTATGGGATTTATTGCTATAATGAAGTTCTTTCAAATCTCTGTTTTCTCTCTCTAAAGGACAGGAGGATAGGCGTTCATCTCATCAGGCAGCTTATTAGGATTAGCACTGAGTAAGACACCACAGAATGTCAAGCCTATCAGTTACTAAACATGCATCATACAAACTTTGTCTTTGCGAGAACCTCTGCTCTGCATTTGTCATCCACCTGAATAATTAACAAGTACATGCTGCCTGCCAGCAGCTTAGGGAATTAATTTTCCCAGATTAAATGCAGATCACGTCTGCAAAAAAGAAAAAAAAAAAAACTCAGACCACACACATGCTGCACTACTACCTTTCAAACATTCAAAGCCAGGAAACAAGTTTTAGTATGGTCTCTGCAGAGTCTGACCTAAAACTTATTTATTGTAGGTATGGCTTTATAATCATTATGAAGTGGTCAGAGAGGTTTTAACATCAACTCATGCAACAGGCCAACAAGGAACTGTGTTTAGCTGGCATGAGAAGCTGTTTAAATAAATATCCACTCTGGAGTTGCTTCTCTGCTTAATGCTATTCTATTCCCAAAATACTGAGACAGTCATAGGGAAAATCTAATGTCTGTAAACACTGAGGGTTTTTTTTGAACTTGAAGTATTTACTCTAGGCTCTTTAAAAATAGATTTAGGGATGACAACTGCAGCATGCAATAGCATGTGTATTGATGCCAGGGACTAAAAACAAATGAGGTATCTCATTACCTTACATTTTCTGTGATCTAAGTCAACATTTGCCCCAAAATCAGAGGCCTTATGAAGACTGATTTCTATCTGAAATGTTAACTATGACTGATTATTGAAAAAGACTACGAAAAATACTCTTTTGTGCTATGCTTAATGAAAATTGTTATTTTATATGATATAGGAATATTTATAATGATCTAAGGAAACTCTAAGCATTTAAGTGGACCAAAGATTGAGACTTGCAGCTTCCAAGAGACCCTTTGTGAATGGCCATTCCTACTGACAGATAAACAGCAACACGATGTAGCTGGTACCATTTGCCATGAATCTCTACCAGGTTAGTACATAATAACAATCCCAAAGTTAAAGATGTACATTAAAAACAAAAAAGGGCAATCATTGATCCCAAACAAAAAGGACAGGAAATAAACCAAGTACACAGATGAACTTAACACACTAAATTTCTTAAGATGTGGAGTGTAACGGGACAGCTTAAACAAAGGGGGAAAACCCCCACCAACAGCAAAAGAATGTCATAGCTACCTCTACCTCACTCAAGGAGTGAAAGTCTACATTTTGTCACACTCTGCAAGCTTTCTACATACAGAACTCACAGCAAAGGTAACACGAGTCATGGCTATATCAAATGTGCAGGATTCCACCTTAGAGAAGCTTCCCTTCAGTAAGGCAAAGGGTCTGTCCCTGCTTTGACCCTTCTGTCCTGAGATGCAGCATTTCTCTGCAACACCTCCTGGGTGCATTAGTCTGGTCTTTAATTTATTAGCAATTTAGCAATAATTTCCTATTAGCAATAATTTTCTATAAGATAAGCTTCCGAAGGATCATTGCCCCTGCACCACCTACGCCAATGTAGATACTACTGCAGCTTCCTTTTGGTTAAGTCCATTGCAATATTTCTACTACCTTCTTAAAAACTGGAATTAACTGCACAATTATATTCCTAATACATGCAGCAGTAATAGATGACCACAGAACATGTTATTCCAATAAATATCCAAGGCAGTGATTAAAGATGGCTCTTCCTTCTGTATTTAGTGTGAGCTCAGTGCTGCTTGCAGGAATTAATGCAAGAGTCCAACCTGAAAGATATTCATTCAGAAAAGTCTCTGTGCACATATATTTATATATTCCTTTAAAAGAAAATTAACAGCAACAACAAGTTAAAATTAATGACAATTAAAAAAAAAAAAAAAAGCCAAAACAATAAATACCTGAATGCTACCACATAGGTTTTCTCCAATTTTAAGAGGTTTTATGATGCATTAGAATAAACTAACATCTACTTGTTATATAAAATGCTGCTTGCATAAAATACATTTTGAATCTACATCTCCAAAAAAATCTTTCTACTCTCTTAAACTTACAATCAACAAATAAAGTGATTGCTACTTCTGTGACCTACATTAAAACCCACCAACTTAATGTGAACGAATTGCCAGTTAATCATCAATGTAAACAAAAATCTATCAAAAAATTTTATTGAAGTGCAGTACGCATTACATTGCTAAATATTACTGCAGTCATCTACCCCAAAATAATCTTTTTGTTCTTTATTCATTAATAATCACACCCTCACACATCAATATTTTGCATAAAATTACCATAATACGTCTATATTTCTTTTCACTTTTTGACAAAATAACGATTTTTTTGGTTTCTAATATTAAAGCATATACTTTATCCAGGGGAATGACTGAATGCAAAGACACAGTGCTGAGGGGTTTTTTTTTTTCCTAATTCATGTTCTCCACGTTTAATATTTCGCTACCGTTATTGAAATTTAAATTGAAAAGGCTTGGTATTGTCCACAGCAGAGACCTAGTTCTAACCACAGTATGCCTATCACTAGCAAACTAAAATTGAGGCCCTGCCCTTGGCCCTGGGGCTTAATCTCTGGGTAATGCTGGAAATGTTGTTCCATGCATGGATTAGCAAATTAAAAGAAGTTACAAACCTCTGCTGTGACTTGTGTAACTCCTGCAGTCCCTAGATCATCCTCCACGGTTACAGCACCAGGTTTAGCAGCTTTGAAAAGACACCGTAGGAAAAAGCAAACTGACAGAAAGATTTCAACAAACTGCAAGTGGGAACTATCCATGCCAAAACCCAAGGCTACGGTGCTAAATATGCACAAGCATTTAATTCAGAATTTATATATCATTTTGAAAACTATCAGAGTTCTTTTTATGAAATGTAACTGCTTGTATTTCGTAAAAAGCCTAACAAAAACCCCTATGACTATCTACCAAGCTAAATATATGTCATTATTTAGAAATTTAGCCAATAAAGATTGCTATAACCAAAAGTTAATCCAATTTCTTTGTTGTGTTGAAAAGTCGCTATTCACTTCAAGCTTTCTGTAAATTTGCTTACATCACAATGTTTTAGCAGAACATTCCAACTGGCTGCAACCTTATATTGCACAAAACACAAATTTTGTGATGCTTTTATTAAAACTGTGATACTTAACTGTTCTCAAAATAGATGCAGGTATAATAACTATCATTATTATTTGCCTAGTATATGCAAATTTTCTTGTAAAACAATAATATGCTCCATTTAGAACTTTTTACTTTGCTAACTATTCTCAAGGGAATAAACTCTTCCCAGCAAATTTCTAAAAAAATGTTCTCTTCAAAGAAGCATGAATTACTATTATAACAAACAGGAAAAGTCAAATAAATTAATATTCTCAATGAATATTTGAGGAAGTGAAGATATTCAGGCAGTTTAATGTTATACACCTGATTAATTTATTTGGGAGGATGCAACATTATATAAGCTCTTGCAATACTGACTATAAACTCCTTATGTTTGTATATAAACAAAATTTAGCATTTCAAGAAGAAAGTTGCCCAGCACCTCAATATTACATAATTCACTGTCCAACTTTTCTGCAAAGGAGCTGCTGTATTTTAAGGAGAAATGCTTGAAATTTAGGAGAATCATGACACATGCATCTGTGTCTCTCCTGAAGTAACTTCACCCAGTTGCACTAAGGACTCTTAAAGGCAGAAGGAAGACCCTCCCCATTTCCTGAGCAAAAAGAAACCAGAGAGCAACTGAAAAAGCTGTTTTTACTCAGCCACATGAGCTTTATTAGCTAATCAAGACTATGCTCAAGACAGACACATAAGCCACTATGCTTAGGAGCTGTAAGAGGGGTTGGAAAAGAGTAAATGCTTGGCCATTTCTCCCAACAATTAAATTTTGACCACTGATTTTATGCAAAAATTAAGAGTCTTTCACTGCCTCTGCCTATTTTTCTCTTCCAGCACAAGGATCAGGAAAACAACTGGAGATTGGTGGCAAAATTACAGGCGGAAAAAAATTAAACCAGGATTATAACACAAAGTCTGGAGAGGTTAACTAAAGTAAAACATTTTTCTGGTCGTTTTAGTTGGGGCTTTTTTGCCTTGACCTTCCAGTTTTAAATAAAGAACATCCAGCATTTCTTTGAAGTACTTTGGAGCAATGACAGAGAAGAAAACAGCTAAACAGTTTTGGAATTGTATTTACAAGCCAGACTTGATCTAATGAGTGCCAATGCTTTCTACACTCTGTTACTCAATTATGCTTCTTGTTCGACCTACAGAAACCATTTGAGGTGCAGAAGGCAATTCAGCAGCAAAACTCACTTCAACCACTGGCTTTTTGTTTTTGTTTTTTTTCAGAGTTCCAGCAAGGGTCCCAGTCTGCAGGCTCTAAGATTCTGATTCTGCAGTGCTGTTGTCTTTTCTCCCAGCAAGTTGCCTGGGACCACCAACTCATTTCCCACAGTCCATCCAGGAGCCATCAGATGATAATGGGTTTTAGTTTCCACCCACCTGGGCTACATTCAAACTAGTGACCTAAGGTGAAGGTCTCCACATCCCATTACCAAACCCTCAAGCCATTTAGTATCCTCATGCAGTAAGCTTCTCCCACAACATAAAGTCAAGGGACAGGAAAGAGCTGCCTAAATCTGAAATCTGTTCTCATGTATACAGTCAGTTAAAGCATTTTGATGCAAGTATTTCAGGTATTAAATTGGCTGAATGTTTTTTAATCAATACTAAAAGCTCTACGAAAGGAGAAAATAGATAAAAATTAAAATGCAATATTCTGCCATAAAAGCTGAAATTAACTTTATACAGCCCTAAATTTAAGTATTGTTATTAACAGATATTAAGGGTCTGCATGGTCTTATTAAAAAAAATATATATCTTTAGGAATTTGAAAATCTTAAAAGCGATTCCAACATCAGCATTTTTATCAAGGCATTACAGTATATCTATTTTTAATAAATTAAAGACTGTGCTACACGTAAATTACATGTTTAGCACTTAATGCTGGATTCACATACAGTGTATTTTCTCCTTGCTAATGCTAGACATTTTAATACACAGTTTAAAATATTAGGAAGTGTAAATTATCTTGTGTTAAATATGCCAAGTACTTCAGAAGTGTTAATTAATGTATTATTAAAGCAGTTTTTAGGAGGAGTGAAGATATTTTAAGAACCATGAGTTTTGACTAGAGTAAATGCACATATATTTGCAACTAGTTTAACAATTCAACAAAAAGGATCTTGTACTAAATAATAAAAAAGGGCTTTTTGGGGGTGGGGTTTGGTGTTTTCTGGTTTTATTTGGTTTTCCTTAAATAAACATACCAAATACTTTGCTATGTTAAAAAGACTTTCACTGTAACACTCAGCCTTGAATTAATCAGATAAAGATGAAAGCAAAGAATTTTGCCACCAGTGTTTTTTTACTTAACTCACTCAGTTATGCCTTTCAGCTTGGTATATTTTATATGAGGGATATCTTGTTAAAACAACTGTTGAAGGCAAGTCGTGTCATATCATATCAGCCACAGACCATACCCTATGGGAGCTCAAATATTCCAAAAATCTATGTTAATATAATCCTGCCACACGATTCTAGTACAGAAATGCTGCAGCTTTTCAGTGACATACAAGACTCCACATCAGCACCACATTATCTGCATGTCTTCAAGAAATGAGGTAAAGCCATCACAAGGATTATCCTGAATCAATTTAGGAAGGTAAAAAATTGTTAACAAGCACTACAATGTGGCTTAGGAAGCGATTCTAATCTCTATTTATCAACTAACAAGGAGGCTGCACTTCTCAATGCAGTTTTCAGTACTGCTGTGGGACAGCAATATTCTCTGCCTCAGGAGACAAATGCAACTTCTCAATGAGGGTTTGCAGCTTTGTAAGACAAGATTTTCTATCTGCTTCCACCATTCTTTTTCAAATTTGTTTTAAAAATAACGTGGCTTCCTGCCTATCTAAATCTTTTGAGTGTGCTTTGCCCTGACTAAAGACTAAATACAATTGCTAAGACATCCAGAATCTCTTTTGGAATACTTCCTTCAGAGACAGAGGTTGTTGTAGGGGTTTGGGACCTCAGAAAAAGCTTTCACTGAAAAAGTAAACAAAACAGGAGACTACAGGGGATAGAACAGAACTATTGAAGTCCATAAGTTGTCCACTTTGCTCATGAATGCACTGAGAATTCCCATGTTAGAGACCAGAAAAGTGAAGACAGAAACTATCATGAGGATGCTTAAGAATTTTAGTCAGCTAATCAATTAGCAGCATTTGCTAAGAAAGTCTAATTTTATTATTTGTGCTGGACCCCAAATCAATGTTTTTTTTAAATTAGGAAAAAAACTACATTGAAAAATACCCCAAACCAAAAAAAAACAACACAAACCTTGGCTAAGTCAATTCTCCTGTTTAACCAGGCCACTCTGCAGGCTGACGTTCAACTCCTAAACTGTATTTTTCAAAATATTTTCACTTTACTGACAGAAGTTGCTATAAAAAACTCATCTCAGCATCCAGCTGATGATTGACACTGGGGCCAGAGAGACTGCAGTAGGCTTAAACAAGTAAAAAGAGCCCAAGCTGTGCCACACTGATGAAGCAGAACAATGTTTTCATACAATAATACAATCACAGACTACACTGAGGTGGAAAGGACCCACAACTAATGCACAGGATCATCACATCATGTGCCCAAGACTCCTGTCCAAATACTTCTTGAACTGTATCATGCTTAGTGCTGTGGTCACTTCTCTGGGGAGCCTGTTCAGGTGCCCAGCTCTGGGTGAAAAACATTTTCCTAAGACCCAATTTAAACTTCCTCTGACACAGCTTCAGGTCATTCCCTTGGGTCTTGTCACTGGTCACCACAGAATAGATCAGTGTCTGTCCCTCCTCTTCCTCTCATGAGGAAGCTGGAACTGCAATGAGGTCCTCCCTCAGTCTCCTTCAGGCTGAACAAACCAAGTGACCTCAGCCACCCTTCCTATGACTTCTCCTCAAGGCCCTTCACGATCCTCATTGTCCTTCTTTGGAAGCTCTCTAACAGCTTAATGTCTTTTTTTTTTTTATTGTGGCACCCAAAACTGGAGGTGAGGCTGCCCCAGAGCAGAGCAGAGCAGGACAATCCCTCCCTTGCCCAGCTGCCATGCTGTGCCTGATGTCCCCAGGACAGGGTTTGCCCTCCTGGCTGCCAGGGCACTGCTGGCTCATGTTCAACTTGTCATCAACCAGGACTCCCAGGTCCCTTTCCACACTGCTGCTTCCCAGCATCTCATTTCCCAGTCTGTTCATACAGCCAGGGGTTGCCCCATCCCAGGTTGCTCATTTCCTCCACTTTTTGGCACACCATCCCACTGTTCCTCACTAGACAGCCTGGTTTTTTCCCTTTCCCTCTTCCAAGCTGGTTTAAAATGAGCCTCACCAGCTCCTCTGCTAGAACTCCTTTTCTCCTCTGGGATATGTGCATCCCACCAGTTGTCAGTAGACCAGGTATTGAGTAGGTCCTCCCATTGTCAAAAAACCCAGAATTTTTCTGCTGACACCAACCTGAGAGCCATCCATTGACCTGCCAGATGTATCTATTAATAGATCCATCTATTGTATCTATTATTGTAGATTATCTGTTATTGTATCTAGATGTATCTATTTCCTGTGGATATTATTCAGTGGTACTGGAAAAAACCAATGGAATCACTACCTGTGCTCCTGTTCCCTCTACCAATTGTCCCAGGGCCTGAAAGTCTCTTTTGATTGCCCTCTGACTTCCCTTTGTTATTTTGTCACTGCCAGTTGGAACTTTCCATACAGACAGTATTCAGGGGGCCCTATTAGACTGGAGAGTTTTCCAGTAATATCTCTTATCAGAATTCCCCATGAGGTGGGTATGGTCACCCTATAGGATCCCCCATTCCCCTTAGAAAGGTGTTTCCTATGACAAATACCCTTCTTTTCCTCCTAACAGAGGAAGCCTTGTTGCCAGGTCCAGGCTGGCTTGTTTTAGGATGCCTCATGATCCCAAAAAGACCTGGATCTGGATCTACCATCAGCAGATCTGGCTGGCTGAAGGACTCTGACATAATATGGGCAGATAAAAGCACAATCAGGATGTGTTCCTGAGACAAAAGAATGAAAGAACATTAATGATACAATAATAGGCAGAATACTAAAATGGAAGTGCAGAGAGACAACATAAATAAAAAACAGAAAAAGATTCTATCATCCTTTTTCATTCAAACATTTCAGGAAAGAAGAAAATCCACTCTCTAGATCTGACAACTCTACACATTTCCCAGTACACCATAGTATATATATCTAGGACCCAAATTTTGAGGTCACAAAAAGCTGATTTCCCCTTCCTTTGTGTTTCTGATATTCCAATTTTTAAATCAATCAAATATTCTGCTTTCCGATTATAAACTGATTTCAGCCACCAACAAGACGATGAAGTTTTATCATAGTATATTGAATGA
Organism: Sylvia atricapilla; assembly: GCF_009819655.1. NCBI lineage: Eukaryota > Metazoa > Chordata > Aves > Passeriformes > Sylviidae > Sylvia > Sylvia atricapilla. The sequence continues at coordinate 60,441,457 of NC_089145.1, forward strand.
AAAACCAACCACAACCATTCAGCAGTAAGCATTTAAGCAAGTTGAATATTTAAAACTGACTAACAACAAGTGATAGTCTTGGATCGGATTTGAATATTTTTACCATTAAAACACCCACATTTTTTCTGTCCAAGACAGAAAAAAAAACTGCACTACATGAGGAAGCCTTTCTTCACCCAAAAGGACTCCAGAAAAGCCCACAGCAAAAATCTCAAAAACTCAGAGAAGCAACAAAACAGTGTTTCACTTGTTGTTATAGAAAGGGCACTGAAGTGTTTTAACCAAGTGCTCCTCTGCTGTGTCCTGATTGATTCTGCAAATGAGAATGCAATTAGCTACTTGCACTGAGCAGTTAAATCGCTCCATAAGTGATTTCTAGATGGATATGGAACTCAGAGGCTTTGTTTTGTTTACCAGAAATGTTAAAACTGCAGTCAGCACATCTTCATATATCTGACCAATCTGTAAAATCCTAACAGTAAGCTGGCACACAAATATCTTTCATCTGATCCATAACACCACAGGAGCTGTGGAAGACTCCTTTCCACTCATCTAGGTATTGTTTTTGGGTTTCACTACATCCACAAGCTTTTAAGGCTCCTCTACTCTGAGAAAACAGTATTATTTCCTTTTGTGATTTTGCTGACATAATGACCAGGCATGGACCTTCCTGGTTCCCCCTCCACAACAGACTATTCTATTCCTGTAAGACAATGCCAGGCTTGTTCTCCAGCTGTCAGGAGCAGAAGCAAAGAGCATGGACCCCCACAGTTTTGAACTCATCCTTTCCAGTATACACAGAAGTTGAAGCAAAGATACACAGATTTTTCCATGCATCCCAAAGTACCCCTTACTTTCCCAGAACACAAAGCTGTGAACAACACAGTTCTTAAGTTTCCCTGTCCGTTCCCATGAGAACTGATGGAATATCAGTTCCTTAGAGGACCACAGGTCTGTCCACACCTGCCTCTGTCCCCTGACCACCACAGCAGTCAGCCACTGCCTGTGCTGTGCTTTTCAGCCACATTTCTTCTGCCTCAGCTGACTTCCAGCTAACCAGGAACCCTGGCCCTTGCTCAAGGTTCATTTGTCTCAGAAAGCACATCACCCATTCAGCCCTCTCAAGTCCAACCCGGTGTCTCTACAGTTTTAAACAACTGGAGATAACAGATGCCCTTTCTCCTACTCTTCTGAGTTCTCTTCATACAGGCAAGCTGTGAATCAAATAGGAATGATTTAACTTCTGTCACACGTGTTGGTGTGTCCCTGAATAAAGATGCATGCACACACCAGTGTGATAACCAAACTCACACATTTCTGCAGACAGAATTAGCTAGGCAGTGCAAGCTACAGACTCAAATGATGATCCACCTACACATCCAGACGGTACTCACCCTAAATACCCAGTCATTTACACTGAATTTCTAAACTGCAAACAGTCAACTGCCTTCCATCACAAATATTCTTTGAGGAACATGCTACCAATATTTTATATAGCCTTCTTTTTACCTGTATTATGACAAACAGCTAGGGAAAGAGAGAGTTGGCAGAATAGGTAAAATGCTACTGTTCCAACCTGATAGGATTTTATCCACCCAGGAATTAGTGACTACGCAAGACACAAGGCAAATTGGAGGCCAGTCTTATGGCAACAGAAATAGTAGCTGCTATTGCCTTTAACTATCTAATAAAGACCTGTCTATCTCAAGAAAGATGGATCTTATTGAATTTGCATTAAATCAAGTATTTCTCTGACAATTTGAAAGAAAATTCTGGAAAAGTCACCCAATTATTCTGGTAGGAACTCAAAAGTACAGGTGTGGCAGTGCATTTCGTTTTCAAGAACTATTACTGAGAGAAAGCAGATTGTTGGGGTTTAAGGACATAGAAGACTTGAAATGACAGAAAAAAAAAATTATTCAAGGTACTCAGATTTTGTTTCATAACACTCATTGAAAGAGGGTCAAAAAAGGCTCAGAGGAAAAAACATGCACTGCACACTTACAAAAACTGGTATCACACAGCAGAACATGTTTTGAGAAAATTGTGTCATACGTATACAAATCAAGGGCGTATTTTTCATCAGACTAGAACAGGGATAAAAAGCCAGCATGATTTTCACATTTTAAATCTGCTTTCAGATATGCCATTGAAAAACCACTTGCCAAAAAAGATCTGTAAGCAATAGCACAATAGTTCATTCAACCACAATATTTTCTTTCACCAGCGTGGTGAAAAACTACAACTCCGACCTAAATTTTCATATGTTTATTGAGAGGATGGTTCACTACTGCATAGTAAACACTGTCACACCAATATTTATGTTTTAACTAGTGTTTTTGGGTCCTTTGCGTCTGAGAATAACATTGAACAGTTCCCCAATTACCTTCCTGCTTCACCATATTTATCTGTTTTTCAGGCAGAGACTTTTTGCATTGTCCTGTGGAATGCACACTGTGGTCAACACAAGCTTCAAGCCAGGAGAAACACTGTTGGAAGTGCATTAAAACCACTACCAGGCACTGATTTACCCATCCAAGCACCCCCTAAAGCTCTACAGAGGGATGTCTCTGCCCCAACAAAGAATGTGGCTGGAGGCTGAGAAACAGTGAGCACAAGCAGTGCAGAGGAAGCTATGGGAATTGCAATGAATAGTTAGTAATATAGGTTAGTGGTGAAAGAATTTCAGTATCAAAACATAAGCATGAAGGGGGGGAAGGAAATAGTTAATTCTGGTTTATAGCTACTATTGCATTTGGCCTAAAATAAAATAACTTTCTGTTCTTAATGTCATCTTGCCACCTTCATGCAATATGCAACACCTGTATCAACTCAAACTATGTTTTTCATTCTAATGCAGATGTAAAATTTTGCTTAAACATAGTAATAAAGGGCTGATATTTGCATACATTGGATTTGGTCATCCAAACTGAATTTAGTTGTCTGTCAATCAAAAAAATACCTACACATAAGAGTCATCAAAGCACGTCAAAATACGAAGTCATAAATATTGTATTGTGGGTACAAACAGGAGACACGATGACTATCAGTAAGCCCTTACTTATTTACTTTAAGTAAAACAACAAAACTCCCACTTGTAACCATGAACATGCTGCTGCTGTGGCACCAAGTCCCTGTACAGATATTTGCAGGATCTGTTTGGCCAGTGGTACCTATCCTTTGAAAAGCATTCAGCTCAGGAGGCTCTACAGTCCTGGAAGCTCAGAGAAGGTCACAGCCTCCTTAAACTGTTCCTGAGGAAAAGGGAACTTAATCCTATAAAAGCCAATGCATTGAAGAGTCAGCCAATTCCCATATATAAAGTTCTCTAAAACATATGTACAACACGATATTTAATCCCACTTCTCGTGAATTCTTGAAAAATTTTAAGAGCAGTCTCCCTCAAATCAAGGCAGACAATCTATCCCTTGGTTTTAATCTAAAATAGATTGTATTTGGTGTAAACAAGGAGGAGTTCATTACTTGGACTAGTTTTATTCTTGTGAAATAGGCATTGCTGCAGAAATGCATCAAAATATCTAAGCAAGAGAAACTGAAAAATTTGGAGTGTAGAAAATTCAGGAAAGTTAATTTAATTTACCACATTTTGGAATGTATTTCATTCCATTAGTGATGATGTCAACAATTAGATTTCGGTTTAACCTTCAAAAAACAACCTAGACCTGGAGCAGTTAATTTTGACACTACACAATTTATTTTTTTTTATAACTTTCAAGTGCACTCAGTGAGGAGGTGAGGTAAAAATAAGTCAACATCAACAATGGAAAAATCCCTATCTAATGAAGTCGCCTCAACCTGTTTAATAAACTTCAAAGCTTTCACCTATCACACAGCACCACGATCCCATAAGACACAAATGTACCAGCTGTGAACTTCACAGCCAGTCAGTAGTACTCCTTTATGGATGATTATCTGATTCCATGCCTTTTGCAGCCATTTCAATGCCACAGTCACCACTGATGCTGATGCATGGTCTGGATACACGCCTGATGCTCCCCAGGGTGACAGGAATCAGAGCTGTCTCAGTCATGCTGGGTCCAGCCTGTAACACAACCATCACCAGTAATCAAGCAGCAATGCAGCAGCTCTAAAAGCTGCTGCCCCAGGAAGCAAGAAAGCCTCCTGCTATGATAACCATACAAATGCTCCCTTACACGTAAGATCTAGGTGTTGCCCAAAGCACACAGCGAGGCATTGTGCCTGACTAGATTCTGATTGCCAGCCTTTTCACTGCAACGTTGGTTGAGGGATTTTTTTTTTTTTTTTTTTTGAGGGGGTGAAAAAGATCAGAATGCTTTGGGAAAGTTTTTGTTTGCATCATTTGATTTCAAGGCAGAAGAGGTCAACCATGTGAGATTCAGCACTGTCACAATCAGGCAAATGACACCATTGGATTCTATAGAGACCAAAACTGAAATAAGGAAAATATGTCAGATACGTCAAGCAACTCAGATGATTAGGTTTCTCACCCTTAATGCAAGTCTACAACAAGAACATCTGAAATGACAAAAAAACTTAATTATATTATGAAAAATAGGATTGATTTTTAAATGCAGTACAGCTCTTGAGTCTCTTTATGCCAATGATTATTCACTACAGAGTCGAGGAGCAACTAATGTCCCTTCAAATTCTACAATAGGAGTCTTATTTTGTTGAGCTCTGAAATCAAGAATAGTGAATTACTAAAATCAGATGAGGTCTGCATTAGGAGCATTTTGCCAATAGAGCAATCTTGGTACACCACTGTGGCAAAGCACTAAGCATGTAATCAGCTATATCAGCAAAGATCAGCTTTAGACTCATACAGGAAAGTCATCACTTTTTAGCAAAACAAGCAATATCAGGAAAAGAACAGTTTTGCAAGTAAAATAGTATATGTGTAGAGGTTTCTGCTGATGGATCTTTGTCCAAGTGGGATACTACATCACTTAGATAGCCCCAATTGATCAAGCTATACCAAAATATACTATAGGCTTGGCTTGTATTCTGCTCTTCATCTTAGTTCAGTATTTCTCTCTGTACTTACTGAATAATAAAGCCCATTCAATCTGCCAAGTTAGCAAAATATGAATGCCCTTTTTAGTGCAACATCTAGCTCGAAATGTAGAGCACAGCAGCATTCTTGATGCAAAGAAAATCCTGTAGACAAAGCATTGGTACATGCTGTACCAAAGCAAGTTACAACCAATCCATTGATGAGCACTGGTCACTGATTACACGGTGTACAGCCCAGTGCAGAGTGTGTCTGCAGCCCTGGGATGCTTCCAGACAGCCCCAGGATTACCAGGCTGACAAATTCATTGTGCCCTGCAGTTGGGTGACACAAAGTCCTTTACAGCTTGAAACTCTCTCCCTGTCCCTGTCCCATCTCTGTGTTCCTCACTGAGGAACAGCCAGTGGAGAGCATTCCCAGAAATGACAGATTTTTCTGCAGGGGAAAGGGGAGCTGCACAAGAAGCTCTCTTCCAGCCACGTGAAGCAGAATGTACAGTGGCTTACATAAAAGGATATGCAGAAGGCGACAGTGACGCAGCAGCCTCTCCTAACACTGCAATGACCTTAGAGATAGGAATAACCACAATTACCAAAGTCCAGTGCAGTCATAAGGCTTGCAGGACTACTGCCCCAGGCAGTAAATGAGCCACTGGAATTCAGCAAGAGGGTAGAAAATTGTACAGAACACTTCTATGGAAGGAGAAAATTGATCAATGTATTGAAACTCAGCGGCGCCAGACCTGCACAAAGACGTGTGCAGATCCTGGCTGTGAGTCAGCTGTGGAGCAAACACAGCTCACAGCTCACAGTGTCACAGCCAGCCACGGACAGCTACATGAAATTAATTCATTCAACTGCTGCTCCATTCCCCACAGTCCATTTAGCTGACTTTTGTGCGGAGGTAGGGGAATTTCACCTTTTATATAGATGCAGCTGGAAAGACTACACGCAAATTATTCCCAGTACACAACACATACTCTAAGTAGTGCAGCCTGATTAAATGGTACATGATAGAGCATCTTAAACTACTCTGTATCACAGTCTGTAATCTCAAAGATGGCACAGACCCAACATTGCTCATGAAACCATGAGACAAAGTTCAGTGCAACTATAACAGGCAAAGGTATCTCCTTTCCTGGGGCTCTTGTTGCTCAACGTGCAGAAAATTTTAAGTCTGACAGGTTATGTCTTTGCTTTTTGCTGACCAAATTTTTTGTTTGGTATCCACAAGAAATTTATTCCCTATTTAGCAGAAACTATCGGCAAATCTTAATTATATAATTTTTAGTTCATATGGTACAGTGGTTTTCTTGTTATTTGTTGTTTTGGGGTTGGGTTGGAGTATTTCTTGTTAGCTTTTTGGAACAATAATAGAGAATCACTTCATTGCTAAAACAATTAAAAATTGCCACCTGCCTATGGCACTTAGAAGTATGCTTTATGCTTAATTGTCTTTTTCTTTAAAATTACCACATTTTCTTTCTTTTCAAAAGTGTATATTCTACGTGTGTGTGTATATGTACACGTGTGAGTGTGAACACGGAACTTTTAAGCCCACAAACACCTGATGACTGTTGTATAACAACAAAAGTAAAATTTTACAGAATGCAATCAATGCAAGTCTTGTTTTCTGTCTACCCATTTAACACAATGCAGACTTTGCTCCAGTTACACTGTGTGAAAATTTACCACTATTTGTCCTAAAGGGAAAGCAAATCAGCATTTAATACTTTAAACTGACTATAGGTATCACTATCATAATACAATTTTAGTGTGTTTATGATAACAGCTCCTTTATAAATAAGTTCAAAGTTAGTAATCTGGCTGGATGTGAAACAAGAGCTGTGTCACTTTTTGCATCATAAAACCCTATGGCCAGGTAGAAGAATTCATTGATTGTTAAATAACAACATAAAATTAGGCAAGATACAGCGCTGTGAAGGGCTTCTAAGTAGCCAAATAAAAACCCCAATATATAGAACAGGATTTTGTGGTTCCCATTTTGGGAGGTGGAAGAAAAATGAGGGATGAAATGTTAACCAAAAGGTCCATTTTCAGTAAAATCTGAACTTTTTTTTTCAATAAAGCTTTATGCTTGCTGATTCCATCATTGAATCTTCTAATCATCTGAAAAAACACACTTATTTCTAAACAAAAGCACCCATTTGAAAAAGAAATTAAAAATAACTCACTAAGGAAGAAGAAAACTAATATAAAAGATTTTAAGCTTTCCAAAAAACACCTCCTTGCCCTTCCATTTAGATAAACACAGTCACTAAATTCGCTAACCCGTTTGCAAGTAATCTCGCTTTGTTTCCCAAAAAAAAAAAAAAAAAAAAAGGAAAACACACAAATTTTCAAAGGAGAATTGTTTACTTGAAAGCAAGCTGCAGCCATCTCATAGTGCTGCAAGTAAAGAGTGTGCTCATGACTCACTGCCCCTGCCTGGTTGCAACTCATCAGTGCCGGCAGCCCTAATCTGCTCCCAGACATTATGAACCAGCAGCTCTGATATATGGATTAGATCTACCCCAAGTACTCCGTTGCAGGGAAAAGAACTCCAGGAGCCCTTTTATTCCCTGAGGAGTACCTGTGCAGGAGAATAAATCAGTGATATGAAAGAAAACATGAAATCCTTCCCAGTAAAATTTGCAGATGACACAAAAGATAATAAAATGGTAAATAGCGGGGAGTTGTCAGCTCCACAGATTGCATGGCAGCCTGGCCTCACCTGAATAAGATGTGTTTTAACACAGCTGAGCACAAAGCTGGCTGTCTATCTCATAACTAAGAGCACACATTCCAAACAAAGACAATATAATAAGCTAGAAGGAAGCATATGGATGATGGTGGATAACCAAATTAATATTAGCCTCCAGTGCAATCCCCTGGCTAGAGCAGTGAAAAAAGATCCTTTGATGTACAAAGAAGTAAACACGGAGTAGCAATAGGAAAGGATTCTATAAATCACTACCAATGTTGAGCTGGAGAATCTTTCTGTTTCAAACAGCATGTAACATGGTTCTAGTTTATAGCTGTGATCCCTGAGCAGTCCCTTGGGAACAAGTAAAGGACTATACTAGTATTCAAACTAAAAAGCCTTAATCAGCTACAAGAAGCATGCAAATTCTGGAAACTTGCCTTGCTAAAAAATGAGAAACCTGTGTCAAAGAGGAGGATAAATGATTACTGGTTTACTGTCTACAGATATTTAAATGGAGCAGTGGGAGGAAATAAGGAGTATCATGAGTGTTAAAAGAGAACTTTGCAGCTTCTTAATGCTGGATTTTGCATGCTTCTGCTACATAAAATTAGAAAAATTCAGAGAGAAAATAAGGTAACAAAACTAATAGTAAGTACTGTTCATCTAAAGAGAAACAGGATTTTTCTTTCATCTGAAGTTTTTATAATCAGCATTTCCCTCCTAAAAAGAAAAAGTTGCAAGACTATACCAGTACCTTATATTGTTATTTTAAAGCAGATGAAGACAAAAAAGTTGGAACTCTGTCATTCAAAAGCATACTTCAAATGCTCCAGGACAGCTTCGTTACTGCAGCTTCTGCCACTTTTTTCAGCTTTACAGCAGGTATTTACCTAGCTCCTTGTAAACATAAGGACAATTATTTCCCCTTTCCCAAGTTATGGAATGATCATTTAAGCTGTTAGTAAGCCAAATGAACTGCTCACTCCTTCCCCAAGTCATATTTTGCATATATTTGGTATTAATGATTCTGTATTTGTGCAAAGCAGCAAATTACCAAAAGAGCATGGGAAAAGTGAAACCTTGCTGAATACACAGAATAGCTCAGTCACAGATAATTTGAATTGATCTTTCTATTTCTGAAACCAGTAATATGACTTGTGGAAAAAAACAAAAAAAAAACACAAAAAACAACCAAAACAAAACACTACAAAGCCACACCATTAAAAAAAAAAAAAAAGCAACAACAACTTCAAAAAACCCCATGAAACAAACAATACAAAAAACTCCTCTGTATTTGAAAGGAGAAAGAAATGCAAAAGCAATTTCAGTACAATATCAAAAATACCTGTCTTAACAGGGAATTAGTAAACTGTGACTAATATCATATCAAAAGGGTGTGGTCACAGGACCTGAGGATCCGGACAGTATAATGGAGATAATTGCCTAATTCATCAATTGACCAATACCAAATTCAGAATTTGACTCGGAATATATATATTACAATTTGATACTGCAAAGCTGAAATGAATCCTCAAAATTTGTTTTGAACTGTAGACTGAGCAGCATTTTCTAAACCCAAATAATGAACTTTTCAGCGGAAGAAAATTTTCAGGTAACACGTATGCATCACCCCTACTCTCTATCCAGGCTACATCTCATTCATCTCAAAGTAAAATTTTAAAACCAGTGCAACATCTAACTGCATCATCATCAAAAATACGACAAAATTTCTGTTAGTAAAAAAATTATATTTTTTGAGTGCTGTCCTCTCAAATGCTCCAATCAGCCAAGGATTAGAGGTTCAAATTAACACTAGCCAGTGATCATTAATCACTTTAAAGTACCACAGCTAATCTCATTTCTTACCCAGAGAAAGCCCACTCATGTCTTACGTGTAAGGGAGACATTGGCTTGCTTTTGAATGCGTTTTAAATTTGGTTAATGGCATCTTTTCTTTTCTTCCTCCAAAAGAGCTCTAGAACACCTCTGAACAGAGCACCCACAGATATGCTCAATGCTGCACAAAGGCAAGAGCAAACACAGGCAAGAGCAACAAGGATAAAGTTTTTTCCAGGCAGCTTCCCACTGAGGCTGTAAGGATCAGCTGACTTATGTTAAAAGCCTGTCACAAGAGTAGAGCAGTGGCTCCTCTGCCTTTTGCTGATAGAGAATGAATTGGGTTATGAGCTTGCAGTATTTTCTGAGAGGTCAAATTTATGAAGAGAAGCTATCTAGAATCTTCTTCAAATACACCTATTAAATTGACATTGCGAGGAGAAAAATCAAGCTGTGAAGTGATGGAACAGTGCTGCAAAGTGAAACCCACTGTGGAAGATGTGGCCTCTCCTTCCTGTTTTACTAGAGGAGAACAAACTAAATAACAGCTTCTTCAATTGTTCTTTTTTAAGTTAACCCTAAACACAGGATACTGAAGCCATTGTTGGAAAAAATATTCATGTACCCTACAGCCTTGGTCTGAATGATAGTTGTGTTGTCTGACATGTTTTTCCTAGAGCTAAAATAATTGTTTCTTTTAAACTGTATCTTTTCCTCAGCTACATAGCTTCAGTTGAGTCAGAACATCCAAACAAAAATTCTGAAATGCGTCATGTCTTTCTAAGGCAATTTAATTTTAAGGCAGCATCACAACTAAGAAACAAAATGGAGAAAAATAGCAGCTGCTCAGCCATCATCAGCCTTTCTATGCTGCTTAAATGAGTGTACTGACCTGATCTAGAACTTCCAGGGGGCCAGCTGAGGGTTCTAACCCACTTGGACAAAGACACAGCTCTCCATCTGGAACCACCAGCTCCTCTTCTGCAGAGTTTTTACAGCTTTGTCCACATCAAGGTGATGATGGGCACTGCAGACCACTTTAGGTACCCATCTTCCCAGTTTAATTCCCGCATTCAAATGAGAATACAAACCTGTTAAAAGGTTTATATTCTCGTTTGCATTGACTGGTATGGCCATTAGATCACTCATGTATGCAAACCAATCCTGCTTTTTGTTATATCAATCTGATAAATAGATAAATCTGAATGCAAGCCATTAGAGGCTGGATGGACTAGCTTAGGCTTACAGTTCTTTTTCTCATTTGTAGAAATATTTATATGTTTCATTCAACATGAGCTCTGACAGGAGCTCACTTTGGTCTATCAAGTTGGGATGTTTTGAGCATTTACAGGCTCAGGATGAAAATGTGTATGTAACCAAGCCACATGTTCCAGGACAGGCTGCTCCCCTCAGACTGAAATCACTGAGCCTTCTTTCTATGTTCATTTTGCTGAGAAATAAAAAGAGCTAATAAGACCATAGCTGTATTTGTGGGATTTAAATGAACTTGGTGCTTTCCATACATCTTTATTCCGTGTTCTTGATTTCAGAAGAAATAGCTTGCTGTAGAACTCTGCCCTGTTCTATGTATTCCTGAAGAGAGATATGTCCTTAATATAGACAGGATAAAGTAAGGTAGAGATGATTCTTCCACCCTTTCTTGGGAGAAAACACACAGCAGCCACCCAGGTGACACCCTGAAGGGTCATTTTTTGAAGTGACTTCTAGGCTGAGAACAAAAACAAAAGTATCCTCTGCTTGTACTCAACAGGTCCCCTGAAGTCAAGCAAAACCGCTCTTTTTTAACATGTCAGTATTCTTTTTAATATAGCAACAAGGAAAAAAGAGTGTGGGCAAGTAGCTCTGCTCCTCTCCAGCTGTCTTTGGAAATCATCTACCCATTCTTGTTCACTGTTTGGCCACAAAGGTGACAGAGTGCAAACCAGAGGTGTCTGAGGAAGCAGAAAATTTTTTTCAGTCTGGGCAGAAGGAAAAACCTTTGCAGTTTGGTTATAACAAAGTAGTTAGAACTGAACTAGAAATCTCTTTTTGTTGTCGATTTTGTTTGACATCAGAAAAAAGAAAAAAAGAGTGCGGACATAAGATCTTATTATGTAATAATACCATGTTATACCTTGCTACAGCTGAGGGGACTGGAAAAGAAAAAGGGAAATATTCAGGAGCTGATGGACAGCTCTATTCCAGGTCAGTAACTAACTCTGGTTTTACCTCCATATCTTGAGACAAGTCCCTACCACTTGTGAACACAGAAATTATTTGTACTGATTCTGAGGCTTACTTTAGATTTTTTTAAAGAGCATATTTACATGTTTAGTGACCTAAAAAAAAACCCCACAGATCCATGGCAACCAAGGTGAGGGACAATTTAGGAGGGGAGGAATCTGTTGTCTTTTGCCATTGTATGTTCCAGTCCACTCCAGCAGCAGCTATGAGACTCAGTTGCAAGAATATCATAAATAGTCAAGAGAAATCTAGATAAGAATATTTACTAATTTTGCCCATTATATATATATATATTTATATATTAGCTAAAGTAACCATTAGGCCAGCTCCTCAAGAACTTGTGCTGCAAAAACCTTTCTGCATTTTTTTAAAAAAGTACTAAAATGTATTTACTAATCCATACTTTTACAAATGGTTATTTCCAGTATTTATTAGCACTAAAATTTGCTTATAAATGTTACTTCCCCAAAGGTTTTCTGAAAAGTATTTTTGGCATAGAAGGTCAGGGTATGATCCTGTTAAATTTTTACAGGAAGGATCAGAATCTCTTGATGTCAGCAGCTAAGTAGCTCTACACAAAATAATTTTAGCAGGTACATGCTTAAACATAAGTCCATTGTAGGCTCTCTGCATAATACTTCTTATAATTTTAAAATCACTAGAGAGAAAAGAAGTCAAGCTCCAAAAATCCATAATTCTCTGTCCTGTCCTGATCTGTCTGGCCAGCCCTTAAAACTTTTAGCTTTCAGAATAAAGCAGTTTGCTGCCTTCAGCCCAGCCCAAAAATCATCCTGCATGAGAAAGGAGTTACACAGCCATTTCTGTTAACAACTAGTGACATTTTTAGATCCATTTTTCCTTTTTTTTTTTATCCTTTTCCAACCCAATCAGGGGAGAGACAGAGCATGAGATGCACATGAACATCCAGTACCAAATGTTCATGTGTCTTGAAACACTAGGGTAAAGGCTTTCAAAGTATTATGAAAATATCTTGGGTTTGGGGTTTTTTGGGGGGGTTTTTGGTTGGTTGATTTTTTTGGTTTTGGTGGGGGTTTTTTGTTTTTGCTTTTTTTCCGTGGAGTTTTTTTGGTGTGGGTTTGTTTTTGTTTTTTTTATATATTAGTGAAAAGTTTTCAGCAACTTGCTGTTGTATTTTTGGAAATAAACTACTATGGTAATAAACTACCAAAAAGATCCATTGGGAAGAAGACAGAAAGAATGCCTAAGAGATCCTAAGCAGTGTGGAAAGTAGAACGAAGAGAAAAATTCACTAATCAAAAAGGACTCTAAAACCTCTCCAGAAAGAGCTAGCTGTTAGCTTTCCAAAATAATCCATGTTTTTAATAGGCAAGATGAACTGGGCTATAATACTTCATAATTCACATTTCTGGAATGACAAAACATATCAAAATCAACACTGTTTCACGTCCAGTTTGATTTTTGGATTTTGCCCCCGTTTTTTTGGGCAAAATAACTTTTCTGGAAATGTTTATTTGCAATTGCAAAGGAGGATCAATTATTGTATTTTGTGGGCAGCGCAGCTACCTGGTTTTAAGCATACTGACTATAAATTATATCCAATTTAAGAAAAAAAAAGATAATCAACTATATTGCAGCATTCAGAGTGAAGCCATCACCGTATTTAACACTCATGACAAACTGTGCCAAGTTCTCTTATTTCCAAAGTTTCAAAATCTTGAAGTTGTTCTAAAAACTGATATAAATATTGCACAACAAATCTGTTTCATACGTTTCAATAAATGAATATATTTTTATGCTTATTGAACTTACAAGAGAAGCAAACCCACTGAAATTAAGTTTTGTGATGACATTTAAAATCATACTACGTGTAGACTGCATCAGTTACCCTGGACTCTGCCATTATTAGAGAGATAGAAGGGAAAAGCCATGATAAATTCAAAAAGTCCAGAAAATATTTATGTCCATGTAAATCAGAAATAAGTCATATCTCACACCAAAAGTAGCCATTCACAAAGGAAAAAAAAAAAATAAAAGCCAAGAAAGAGGTCAGATTTTCATTTTGGCTCACCAAGTTACACTGATGCTGTAATTATTTTGATAAATCTAGATTGCTCTTTTCCTCTCCTTTCTGTAAAGCAAAACGATAGTCTTCATTTACATCGAAGTAACAGCTTTTACTGATGTGGTTGTACCTAGTACTAAGAGAAAAGATTCAGGAAACAAGCAGCAGGTTATAGAATCAAAAGAGGGAATAAGAGGATATGATCTAAAAAACTGGAATGAGTATGATTGCCCTCGCCAAAGAAACATTTTGGTTTAATGCAAAGTACAATCTTAATTTTTAGAATTTAAGGGGTTAGTGGAAAATGAAATGTTGCACAGAGGATGATAATGGTAACACTGGTATACAAAACAGGAATATAGCTGGAGCATGAAAAGCAAACACTAAGTGACAGAATGCAGTTGCAAAATCCAGCGAGACAACAGAGAATTCATAACGCATTTGCAATATATTAATACAAAATCATCTGCAACACACCTGTCAAATACACACTCTTCGATTCTGTGTGGAAATAGATAATTATTAAATCCTTGTCGCAGTAAAATAAAAAACTTCACTGCTTGCAAAACTAACAGAAGTCAAGCCCTTTGCATTTGCCTGCCCAGAGCAATAGCATTTTTGTCAGAAGCACCAGCAATGATCTTGAGTTACGCACAAAAGGCTCCGTTAGGGCAATGGACAAAGGCAAACGACTGCAAAGAAAGAGGACTCAACTTCAATTTAACTGTCCTGTAAGGTACATACTAATTAGCTGCAAAGCTATGAAATCCTAGCTAGCATGTTAAGTCTGCTACATGACAGTATAATTTGACTTCTTAAAGGATTATGCAAATTACAACTCATCATTCCATTACATGACTGAAAAAAAGTGACAGCTAATTTATACATAACACACCTTTCAAATCCCTAAGATGTGAAGCACCTGTGCAATACATTTTGCCTAGATTTTTTTTTTTTCTAGCGTGTACACTCTTGTTTATTGCACCCGTACAGAAGCACACCTAAGAGATTTAATAAAGTCTTAGGGTTTGTTTTTTTTTTTTTTAATTTGCTTTTTTTTAGCTTTTAGAGCACAATCCCAAAGAATTCAACAACACACTTTTGGTCCCTGCTGTAGAAGGTTTTTTTTGCACACGAGAAGTGTAGGGTCTCAACACACACACGTAAATTTGGAAGAGCAGGAGAGCACGAGCACTAAATGCACGAGCTAGAGGCAAGACTCACACAGATTTCAACATACTTCTGGTAGGTAGATTCACAGTAGATCCCGTCATATCGGTAGATTTTCCTACATTCTGATTGGTTGGGCAGAGGATGCTGGACAGTTATTCTGTAGAGGCATCAAAAACAGATAGACATGACTAGAGGATCTCTACAGGTAACTGTAATGCAGGACAAATCAGTATGTTGAAATTGATTTTTTTTTCTTTTTTCCTTTTTTTTTTTTAATTTTATATTTAAATTAAACGCCTTTCGAATCTCTTCAAATCAACTGCCTTATGCACATAAACACCCCACAGTTTCCACTTTTCAAAATTTGCACTGAGAGTAAACTAAACTTCAATTCTCCACAAGAATGGTGTGGGTTTTTTTTTTTTCCCCCCTATCAAATAAAAAAAGTGGAAGAGGTATGAAATTTTATAAATCGAGCTGATACTTCAAATAGTTTGTATATATAAAATTGATTATTTATTGTTTACTGTTGCAATCCTTCCCCAGGCAGAACATTCATTTATGTCAGCTGGGACTTTGTCCAGACAAAGACCAAATAACCCTCCAATTTAAAATGTCAACAGCAATTCTCACATTTGCACAGAATGAGGATGTTGTGGTATTATGAGGACTGTGATTGAAGGTGCTCAGCACCATCTGAATAATGCCATATGTTCTCAGATCGACTGAAAGGAAATGAAAGTGATTGGCAGCAATCAGGAGGTGCGCAGCATCTTGTAAAATCAGGCCCTAAAAGATTTGTCAATCATTCTCTTATTCATCCCTCCCCAGCTCCCTGTTAGCAGAAAATATAATTTGGCTATAAAAATTCAATGTTGTTTTTAAAATATACTTGGGAATTGCACACAAAACAGTACCCACCAATTTTCTTTTTTTTTTTTCCCTCCCTCTTCTCTGGAATAAAAACACATTTTAGATGCTTTTCTATCTTCCACAAATTAATACCTTTTCCCCCTTGATATTTAATGGAATTTCACTGGAGTAAGGATAAATTATTTGAGAAATTTCACAGGTTTTTCAAACGTAAAATTTTAGGCTGCGATTTTCTTAAAAATTCTAGTGAGTAAAGAATTATTTTATGTTATCATTATTTTTATAGTATTAACATTTACACATAGCACTGAACTAACCTCGATTTTTAAAATTGTTTCAACAGCAATTTGAGACTACAGGTTTGAGAAAAAAAAAT
>NC_089145.1:60462722-60567410 GCF_009819655.1 Sylvia atricapilla
TGTGCAAGATATACCTTTCTATTCCTTTTGTTCCTTTCCTCTAAAAAATCCAAGATAATTCTTGGCAGAGGTCAAGGTGTTACATTTAACCCCATGGTTCACACACTGCTCATTTTTGCTTCATTTCCACACCTTTTCCAACAGATCAACAATATTTTTCAAGCTTGTAGTAGCACTACAGGCTCAGTGTTGGAAGGATTTTCTGTACAGTTGAATCCTCCTAATTAGTAAAAGCAGTGTGAATTAGAGCTTCCGCCCTCAGAACTAATAAATCTATTCTGAACAAGCTATTTCCTCTATTTTACCCTTACAAATATCAGCACAGTAACATTGCTTCCAGAGGACAAGGGGTTTTTCCACTGAAAATTTAGGAATGAAGGGTTTAGGTTCAGACAATCCTAGGCCTCCAGAAATGTTGGTCCCTGGGAAACACATTCTCAGGTGCCAGTCAAGCTACATGTGTCTAGTTCAAGGTTTCTAATTACCATGATTAAAAAAAAAAAACACTACACCCATGAAATTATTTCATTAACCTTTTCAATTTTTTGAGTATAGAATATCCAGAATTTTATCACAAGAAAAAAGAAAAAATTACCACCTCCCACCATAGCCAAAACGTAAGTGAAATCAGCCATGGAAGAAGATACTGCAGAAACTCAGGTGTATTTTGGTTTGAAAGCTTGTCTTTGTGTTCTGCAGTTTGATCTGTGGCCAGGATTCCCCCTACATTATTACTTCAGCTTTCTATTTAGCCCCATGTGCTCTTCTCTTACTTTCTTATTTGATTTTTGTGCATAGAAATGTTTAGAATGAGGGCCTACCACTTTTTTATTCAAGCTACACACACAAGTGAATTAATTGATATCATTACAGTCATACTTTCCTCTTTTAAATCGAGTATTTAAAAGGTAAAACATGAGATAAAAATGAGATTTCCTCCTACCATGTGACAGAAGACTGAATGATTGTAAGCCAGAGAGGAATGTAGACAATTATTCTGTTGATTTGACTAATATATAGAGGAAAAAAGGAGGATAATCTATTTGGGCTTTCTGCATGACCTTGAAATCTCTGACTCCCCCTGAAGAAAGGAAAGGGCTCAAGTAGTTGGGCCATCACTAGAATAACCAGTCATCTCTTCTTTTAGTCTGTACATTAGTCAGGAGAAAAAAAACTTAAATGTGTTTTCTACTCCATCA
Source organism: Sylvia atricapilla (assembly GCF_009819655.1). NCBI lineage: Eukaryota > Metazoa > Chordata > Aves > Passeriformes > Sylviidae > Sylvia > Sylvia atricapilla. Next base: position 60,463,922 of record NC_089145.1, read on the forward strand.
GATTTCAAAGATGATACAGAAGGGTCGCAATCTTCCCTAAAAATACAATCAGGTCAAGATTTGAGGGAACAGCAGTGTAGGCCAAAAGAACAGGCAACACCTCAGAGGCACATCTGAAATGTGTGATAGAATACCATCAGTGCAAACATTTGTTCTAGAAACAAGTGCCCCTTATGGGGTGTGTGCTCACCTGCTGCCTAATCCAGAGTACTCTGAGCATAGCCCTAGTCCTCATCACACTGTGCAGGAGGATACCTGGACAGAAAATTAATAAGTCTCTGCATGACTTGCCTCTACAAGTCCTCATGTAGCACAAAATTCAAGTTTAGCTTCTCTGCTGTCCTACTCCTCTCTTCTCTGTCCTTACAACTGTAGGGAATGATGAGGAAAAAGAGAAGATCCAGCCAATCAAAGCTGGTATTACCAGTAGGATTTCAGGATCCTTTTGATCATGGGTTGGTTTACAAACAGCTGACCTGCTGGAAATAAAGGGCACACCTGTCTCCAAGGGGAAAAGGGATCTTTGCCCAGGAGTTAACAGGGTTCATGGAATGAATTTTAAGCTAGACCCAAAAGTAAAAAGAGCTAAAACTAGGCTCACAAGAGATAAGCCAGGAGCCAGCACACTGAGGTTTGAGGGATGTGTTCAGTCTGCCATCTCAGTGAAGGGAATGGAGGAAATGGAGATCTCTCTGGTTATTGGTGCCTTAGAAACCACAGGAGGGCATGAGAATGGTGATGTAGGAATTAAGGCTTCTTCTCCTACCCAAGAAGGTGTTGGGACCAATAGCCCAGCTGAAATGCCTCTACACCAACACACACAAGCACAGGCAGGAGGAGCTGAAAATGACCATGCAGCAGGAAAAGTGCAGAAGTATTCACTGAGACCATTTCCAGAATTTACAGCAGTTCTGGCTAACTCTGGGGGTCCCAGTGACTGGAGGCTGGCAAAAGTGATGCCCACCTAAAAGAAGGACTAGAAGGAGGATCCAAAAAATCAATCACTACAGGCCTAACCTCAGAGCAGATAACTTTAAATGCCATCACACAGCATATAAAGGACAACCAGGGGTCAGGCCCACCCAGCATGGGTTTGTGAAAAGCATGATGGACTAAACTAATCTCCTTCTAAGCTAGAGTGACCACACTTAGGGGACAGGGCTGTGGATGCAGTCTACCTGGACTCCAGTAAAACCTTTGGTATCATTTCCCACAGCATTCCCCTGGAAAAAGTAGCTGCTCATGGCTTCAATTGGTGCTCTTTTCACAGGGTAAAACTGGATGGATGGCCAAGGCTATAGAGTGGAGGTGATGGAATTAGATCCAGTCACAAATTGTGTTCCCCAAGTCCCAGTATTAGCCCCAGTCCTGTTTAATGCCTTCAATCAGATTGTAAATGACAGCAATTAAGGCAGGAGTATCAATCTGCTGGAGGACAGCAAAGCTTTTCTGACACATCTGGACAGGCTGGACCAACAAACCAAGGCCAATTGCAGGAGGTTCAACCAGGTGAAGGGCCAGGCCCTACTATTGGGTCACAACCACCCCAGGCAGTGCTACAGGCAGGAGAAGCATGGCTGGACACCTGCCCAGCAGAAAAGGACCTGGGGATGGTGGCAGACAGCAGCTGAACGTGTAGCAGTGTGTGACCAGATGGCCAAGAAGGCCAATGGCATCCTGGTCTGTATCAGCTCTAGTGTGGTCAGCAGGGCTGCAGAAGTGATTGTCCCCCTGTACTGGGCCCTGCTGTGTCCAGTTCTGGGTCTCTCAGTGCAAGAAAGACACTGAGCTGCTGGAGCATGGCCAGGGATAGGGATGAGAGCTGGTGGAGGGTCTGGAGCACAACTCCGATGAGGAACAACTGATGGAGCTGGGGTTGTTGAACCTGGAGAAAAGGCTCAGGGGAGATGTCATCACTCTCTCCAACTGCCTGAAAGAAGGCTGTAGCAAGGTGGGATGTGACTCTTCTCTCTAGCGACAAGCAAAAACACGAGAGGAAACTGCCTCAACTTGGACTGGGAGAGGCATAGACTGAAAATTAGGAAAGACTTCCTCACCAAGAAGAGGATGTAAGTAATGAAAGGGGCTTTCCAGGGGAGTGGTGGAGTCATCAGCCACAGAGGTATTTAAGTGAAGTGTAAATGTGGCACTCAGTGACATGGGTTAGTGGTGAACTTGCCAGTGTCAGGCCACCAGTTGTACTGGATGATCTTAAAGGTTTTTTCCAATATAAAAAGTCAATGGGGAGGCTTCTTATAGTAAAATTGACAGTAATTTGATCCAGCTAGAGGGACCTAAAGCATTTCTAGGCTATTTGACTATTAGATAAATCAACCTCTATATCCACAGTCTTTCCCCCCCCCCTCCAATGCACTAATATTATAAAGAAGCACCTAGTGCAGCAATTATCCATATTGATTATGCTGCTTGGGCCTGATGTTCTGCTGCATTTTATAAGCACAAAGTATGAGCTGTTTTAAAAAAATACCTGCCCTGAGGTTAAAATTGTTTCAGAAATCCATTCAGATATTAGTTGGCTCACATCTACTTTAATATACATAGCTCTATCACCTTTTTTTTTTTTTTTTAAACTTTTCTGAAATTTAATATTCTTTTCATAGAGATCATCAGGGACCTGTGTCTAGGGACAAGATACTAAAACCAGTTATTCTTACATTCTTACAACCTGACTTCATATCGATTAAAAAGTAAGCTTAGCAACTGCTTTCAAGTTAAGCAGTTGAATAGTTTTATAAGTCTTGTCCTGTATCCTTTGCAACTAAAACCATCTGCAGTTGAAAAAGACTACGAGGGGAGGGCCAGGGTCAAAGAGTAGGTCAGTAGCAGACAGAAATGAAGTGAGGTCTTGAATTTCCAACCCTTGGACCATCCCCTGCTGAAATAGTGAATGCTCTCAATCCTTCAGCACATGTCAAATCCATTCTGAATCTTTCTGTATTTTTGATATAATGAATGTAGAAAGCAGTGAAATTCAGTAATTGATCATACAGTGTAGGGAGGGAGGTTGAGACTGTTCTTGTATTTTAAAATTGTAAACTTTCACTTTATAGCCACTTGCATCTCCCATTATCAGAATAATAAATAGGAGGATTCGATGTATATCATTATTTTTTGTCATGCATATCTCATTTTATTTGTCGTGATACTTGCCCAGGCTCTTTGCATTAGACATAGATAATTTTTGTGACTTCAAACTGACCCTATTTTCGCTATATCTTTCTCAGGGATCAGAACTGAACACATTATTCAAGAGATGTTGTACCATTGATCTACACAGCACAATATGTTTGTTATAATGCTCACACCACAGTGTCATTAGATGCATTTCCAATAAAATTTTCCACCCCATCCCTCAACATTGCTAAACATTTTGGTTGCTTTTATGTTTAGTATTGCACACTAAAGCAAAGATTTTCACTGAGCTGTCCTCAGTGACATCCAGGCATATTTCCTCTAGGTTAGAGTTAATTTAGAAGCCAGCAATGTGTATGAGTACTTCAAATTGTTTTTATCCAATGTGCACTACGTTTCATCTGTCAGCAATGACTCATTTATCATTATGCTGCCTGTTAGCTCAGTGAGGTGCCTCAGAAGTCCCTCACAGTTTCTTCTAATTTCTACAAACCTAAGCTGAAGTGAGTTTCTCACATATTTTACTTTTTAAAATACTTACAACTGCATTAAATTTTCCTCAAAACAATTTAAAAGTTTCTGATTATGTCCCCCATTAAGAGTCAGAAAATAGTACATAATTTTTTTCCTCATCCTGCTTAATATAACAATTTTCTAGTAGATTAGAAAAGCACTGTTTTTAAGCATAGAAGTCATTCTTGTTTCTTCAATAGACTTAAGTTTTTAGTAATATTTTTTGCTTCCAAATACATTGGGGGTGTTTTCTTGTGGAACACTCCTTGGTCAGTTTTACTCATATTTTTACCGGGAAGAACTTTTTTAAAAAAATATTTGAACACTCATTTTGCCATTGATTTGACAAAAGAGTATCAGAGCCACAGAGCTAAATGCTATCTTCAGTCCATAATCTAAGTGGGCTGAATGAGGCTTTTGTAGGTTTTGTTCCCTGACATATAAATGAGGAGGAAAAATACAAATTGCTGATGCAATACACCTCCTTCCACAGGTTTCAAGTCCTTATCCTCAGTGCCCCAGTCCGTGCAGTATTTCTGCTGGTGGATTAATGCAGTTAATGCTCATCCCTTTCTGCTGGCAGGACCTTCTAGGACAGTATGATGCATAAAGCTCTTATGCACAGCTCTGCAGAACACAGGGGCAAATAAATTCCCAGCTGTACATCAGTACAAAAGGTTTTCAAACCCCTCAGATGAAGGGACAGCCCAGTTTGGCAGGTTTCTCTCTCAGAATTTTGTTTCCCTTTTTAAAAGAGAAGAAATTAATAATTTGTCTCTAAACCCTTCATACGATCTTCATGCTGTCATTTTGATGTTTCTGTTTCAGGAACAAAAAGTAAACAGGTAAAACTCATAAGTAATATCTTGACACGTGTATTCTATTCATTATAACAATTAAATTTACAGAGATAGGGAATATGCTCCTGAGAATAAGCTTCCTGAAGTTTGACTTGGGCTGGAGCCAAAAACATTTCAGGTTTAGTACTCAGGAGTATTATTTAGAAGATAAATTGCTTGATATCAGATTTTGGAAAAGGTAGAATTAGCATCAAGTCTTGTTGCACAGCAATTCATTGGAGGGAACATGCTCCATATTACTTGCTCATATGCACAATAATAATTAAAAAACAAAACAAACCTCTGGCTAAGGGAATTTAGCTTTAATAAAATGTTTTGAAAATCATGTTAGGGAGTATTCCATTGAAGGAAAAGTGATAAATACTTCCCCCTTTATGTTATAATATTTTGGGGCTTCAAAAAGCTTTTGAGCACTAAACAATCTCAAAAGTCTTTCACTATTAAAGCTGATTATTCCTATGAAAAGGAGACCCCATTATTGATCTTGAACTTTGGAGAGACAAAACCAGCTCTTGAACCACTGTGCGGCAACTCCTCACAAAATACACTCTTGCAAAAACGATTACACACAACTAAAACTGTTTTTACGAAAAAACAACAGCAGCAAGAAAATACAAACTGCTAATTTTCCCTTTGCTTACTAGGAGGCTAAGCTTTTCCAGATGTTGAACTTGTGCTTGTGGCAGTACACGTGCAGAAACGTGCACACACACCACCCACATCCACACATCTGAGCAGGAATTGACTCACAAGTGACACAAATTCTTCCCCTTGTCTTGCAACTGCAATTTCCATGAGTGTGTAAATGTTATTTTTATGCAACACTGTAAGCAACCAACGTCAGCTCGTCTTTGTTTGCAGATGAAAGGACATGGGTATTATTCCTTGAAACTACACTAGTGCACACACACACCTTTTCTTCAATATTGGGTTGAGCTGTATGTATTGCATTAGGTCACTTCATTCACATTTGGAGCACGACGCAAGTTTTAAATTACTTTTCAAAACAAAAACCAGCTCAGTCTAAAATTAATGATAATAAGCCTGAAGTTGTACAGGAAAACCACAGATGTCAGAGAGCAGTCAAAAAGGATGATGCTGAAGTTAAAAAAAAAAAAAAAAAATGGTCTCAGGAGCCAGTAGTCAAATATATGAACTCCTCACTGCCTATTGCTGGCTTGGACCTATCCTGAAAGGCATCTTTCTTGAGATACTCTTCTTTGTGAAGAAGGACTAAAAACATAAGGCAATCTAAATGTATTAATGGGGAGAAAACAGCTGGTGGCACTGAAAGCCTCAGAGAAGGCAGTAGAAGTGTTTTTTTTATTTTTTAAAAATGTGTTTCAACTTGCTAAGAAGGGGGAAAAGAATAAAAAAAGCTTCTCAGCAGCACCACCTGTTTATTTTTACTTTTGATTCCCACTTACCTGATTCTTGTGAGGCCATTTTAAAAGAATTCTTAAAGCAGTTTTTTGGAGGGGTTTGTGGTTTGTTTTTTGGAGTTTTTGGTTTGGTTTTTTTTTTTGTTGTTTTTTCTTTTTTAAATACTACTACTGGACAATGATACTGCATCAATAAATATGTCTTGAGCCCCTGTATTACAGTGATGTGATGATGTTTTGGAAATGTGGTGAGTTTTACCCTATCCTATGGTTCTGTTATAAACACCTCTTGTTCCCCAAATTCTGACAAAGTAAGAAATCCAAGCTGGTAACAGCCAGAACGAACACATGTAGGAGCAATAAAAGGATTAGATCCATTTACATTGCTAAGTATTGTTAATACATATAGAGATAGCAATATTCTCTTGGATTAATTTCATTGCAAACAGTTTCATAAATAAGTGAATTCCAGACAGTCATTTATCATCACAGAGTTTAGCATTGCTTCCTAAACCACATTATGTTGGTTTTTTTGCAAGTTGTTTTTTTTTTACTTCAATAATGATGGCAAAATTATTATAGTCACATTTTTTTGAGGGGTGGGGTGGGGAGAAGAATGGCAGAGGAATGCTCCATTAAGAGACATTCATTTTATAATAGAAATCCATTGATATCCTATTTCCTACCACAAAATTTTGGAAAAATGAATGCTTATCCAGCAGTTCATGTAGTTTCTTGATTTCAAAGCCAGTAAAGGCTATTAAAGTAATCTAGCTAATAGCACAATAGACTTCTTGGTGCAAGCATAAATGCCCATTATATCTTCAATTTGTCTTTGCTTTCAGTAATCCTCCAGTAAATCACACTCAAAAATAAATAAATAAATCCTCAAAACTCCTGATATTTCATGAATCTCTATTAGTTAGCAATCAGGAATGGAGAGTGCATTTTCCTTCGGTTTTGATTTTTCTATTTTTAAGCAAAGTATTGGGTTTTGTTTAGTCTTGCAACAGCTTTAGAATATCTTGTTTCGAGAACAGTCCCCTTACTTTCAATGCAGGCAATTGGCAAATATGCTTTTTACCTCTGAAAATTCAAATATTAGCTTAAAAAAAAAAAAAGTGCTATATCAGTCAATGATAAAGTGAAAGGAAAATGTGCGGCCACTTAAAAACGCTCAACTATTTGCCACATTTCTCCTCTTCAGTAACAACAACAACTTTATCAGCCCCATTTAGGAGCAGAACTCCTCTGTCTTCTCAGTGAGGAGCTCTTCTGGCTGCAAACATCCTGCCCCACGCTATTGAAAGCTTTTAATAACACGACACCACGTACACTTTCATGTAATTCATAATTAGAAGATGACTACAACGGCGTTATTTAAAAAAAAAAAAAAAATCCAGCCTTTGTTATCAGCTCCAGTTTTAGACAGAAGCTGAGAATCATTTGTGAGCTGTGGCAGAGGCAGGCTGTTCAAAGCAATTGCTGTTCAGCATGAAAGCTGCAATGGGGGTCACAGAACAGGTCAGGAGGAAAGATAGTGTATCGATTTCACACCAGGAATAGAGGCGAAGCCAGGGCCCACTGTTGCTGCATGTGATGTATTTCACTTCAGTTTAAGGCACATTTCATTCCAATTCAAGAGGGGGGCTGGGGGAGCAAAAGGGTGAGCGGATTTCACACGGAATCGTGATGGATTCGGGACCGCTGTAGTCCAGTAAATATCTCCTTCCTGACGTTAAGTATTTCTATAGCAGACTGAATACAATGGAAATTAGACTGCAATCAGATAGCAGAGGAGGACTCCTGGGAGGGGAAAAAAAAATCAAAACCACAACCAACAAAACCAAAACACAATCCTGAATTTCTTCAGGATTGCCACCCTGCCACCAAAACCTATATAAGATTAGATTTACTGCCTCCCAGATTAGCATATATAAATCTTGTCTCAAACCCAGAAAACTCTTACCGATGAAGTCCACTAAAGAAACTGTACTTTGTTCCAATATTCATGCTACTAAAGACATGATAGTCTAATATTTTATTAAAACGTCACTAAGTCACGTAAACCTAAGCCAAAAAGGTTCAAAAACTAAAGGACAAAAATCTGTTCACACAAAGCTCCCAGCTACACAAACACTGCAAAGAGAATAAAATCCCGGAAAAAAAATATGTTTAAATGCATCAGTATAATAAACATAACACTAAAAAGTAGTGGATAATTGTATTTTATTTTCATTTTATAGGGCAATATAAATTGATACTCCAAATGACCCTGATTACTCCAGCCAAGGATATCAGCAGCTATCCCTCACTGTTTTATAGAAGAGCATTGATGATTATTCATACTTCATTGCCTAGTAATAATAGCCAACTTCTGCTCCAACTCCTTTCTTAATAAATAGAAAATTAAAAAAATCCGTTCTAATGAGGAAAGCATTAACTGCAACTAGAGGGATGTTTCTTAAGTTCCTTGGACAACAGGCTGGCCTTGTTCAATTTTTTTTCCAACATTGAAAAACTTTATTTCCATTACTTCTGCCCAGCATGCTGTAAAATTGTCAACTTCTAAACTGTTCAGTTCACACACAGGGTAATGGTCAAATGCTCAGATTTTTATGGATAAAGTGCTCCCTCCTTCCTCTGATATTACTTTGCATAATTTGCTCTCTGAAAAACTGCTCTTCTTTTTAAATGCTGACTCCGCTCTGCTGCTTGTGACAATATTTTACAACTTTTCTAGATCTTTATATTGGCTCCATAACACCAGCAAAATAGCCAGACACTGACATATTTCAGAACAAAAAAAAAAAAGGACTATATTTGAGACTGCACAGAGATTTCCTATTAAATTATTTATATTAGTTCACTTCCACGTCATTATTTCTTTTCAACTGTTCTAAGGCATCAATGTCAACTTCTTGAACCCTCTCATGAAAGCTTTGCTGTCATCAGGGTCTATTTCAGCATCCTTAATTCTGCATAAGGAATCAGTTACCCAGCAAGTTTCCAATCACAAAGGGCCAGATGTTCCTCTCTGCTCCATGCTGGAGCTGGCCAGAAGGGCCCCTCACTAAGACTGAGGAGGGCAAAAGGTGGCTGTGCAGAGAGAGAGAGAGACCCACTGGCCTGCCACAAAACAGCTGAGGCTGTGGTACAGGAAAATCCTAAAAAAAATCCTAACAGCGGAAAATTAACAACGGAGCGTTAACGAACAGAAGTGATGGTCACAAATCAGGTATTCCTGAGTCACCAGGAAATAGCATTAACTTGCACTTTGGAATTCCTCAAGAGTTACCACTTCTACATCATTTGCCAACTTTGAAGATATTGTAGAAATGTACAGAAATCAGGATGCTAGGCGATATAAATGTACAGAAATCTCCAGGTTGGGCTACATAAATATATAGAAATCTCGATGCTGGGTTATATAAATGTAGAGAAATCTCGAGGCTCTACTATAAAAATGTATAGAAATGTTCCACAGGCTTGAGTGAGGCTTCAGTGGGTCAGCACCTGCTGGCTACAGACAAACTCAAAACCCACAAATGCCACTTGATCTACAGGCTCCTGCTGACACCAGACATCATGAGATTCATCCTCCTCTGATATGTGGTGTGTGGTTGACCTGCCTGTGGTGGCTCCTCTCAGGAACATGCAGAAGCATTGTGGTGCTGATGATTGTTTCCTAAAGGCCATGAAGAGCAGAGTAGCTGCAGACACAGTTTCATGAGCAAAAGCCAAGAGGACAGACATCTCTCTTCGTGGTGCTGATATCCAGAACTACCTCTTCCCATCAAGAAGGGACAATGTTAGCATTAAAATCTTTTTATCTCACACTTGTTACTGGACTTTCAGATAGTACCAGCAAAAATTAGTAAGATTTCGATTTACAGTTGGACAGACAATTGCTATTTTTTAAGGGACAAGGAAAATCAAGAGAATAAACCCTTAAGACCACCATAGATGAAGCTATTCTAATAAGCAGTTTGAAAAGAGCTTTCAAGCCACCTATTTGGAACAGAACATAAATCTCAAAACACTCTAATTCAAAATAGTCCAGAATGATTGCCAGGCAAAATTTCAACTCCAAGCCTAATCTGAAATTCAGTGCTATCAGTGGCACAGGGCCCCCTGTTTTATACACCTTCACATTCCCCCTGAACATTAACAGGATCATTTTTTTTATCTGGGACACATCAGCTGACACACAGGGAGAAGTGTACAGCCGTGGGTCTTGCTTTCACTGCAGTTCAAGTTAAACCCAAGGCTTGCCACTGAAAGGTTTGTGCCATGCACTGCTGCTGATATTCCTGTTCAGGAAAGAATGCATCAGGTGATGCAGCACTGCACTGGGGGATCCAAAAGCTGTACCAGGTACAGGCACATGCTCCATGCCTGGGGAAACATGTGGCAGGAGCATCAAATGGATCAGCATCAGCTGGAATGGTTATGGTGGCTGTGGGCTTCCAAATTTCTAGATCCTGAATTTTCAGTACTGGCACAATATTCTGTCACTCCCACAAACTCCTCCATTACCTCATAAACTGAAGTGACCTGTGCTGTCCAAAAAAAAAGTTCACTTAAAAATTCAAAGAAATGTGAAATCTGAGTATTTTCTTTTTCCTCTTCAAGAGTGTGAGGAACAGGAATGAGAGAAAAGAAGAGAGAAAAGCAAAGGGGCATGGGTTAAGTTCAATTAGCAGTAGAGCACACTCTGGAAGGTGTGTGCATAAAATACAGGCCTCAGGGAATAACAGCAGTAAATAGACAAATTAAACTTCAAGAGTCTTCCTAACCTCTCACATATACAATTCTATTTTTAATATTTACTGAGTGTAAAAAAAATTAGCCTTAGATGCTTGCGATGAACATGATAAATGGTCATATTGCATATGTGTTAATTAATACTAACCCCTCTCTGGATAATGGAAAAAAAAAATTCATACAAACCCCACAACAACAACAAAAAAATAAAGCATTAACAGACACAATATACATGCTTTTAAGCAAAGTGAGCCTGGCAGGTGGGTGTGTTCCAAGTAAACTGCACCACCATTTACTTTCTATATGGAAACAACAACTTGAAAAAAATTATACTCAATCAAGTGCAAAGCATTAAATTGCATCTTCTACTTGTTAGATGCTTTTACCAAAACATTCAGCCACTTCAGCAACAATCTCATCCAAACTACAATATTTGGAGTAAATGGTGTGAATAGAAACTTTCGGTTCTACACTAGGCATTTTCACAGATTGACCTAAAACACAGTGAGCTTCTGCACAGTCGACTTAATCCCTAGCCAAGAAGCAAATGTGCTAGAAGTATCCTTTACAACACTGTATATTAATCCACACTGGTTTTGCTTGTGTTTTTTGTGGTGTTTTGTTTTTTTCAAAAACAAGGATACCAACATATCTCAGTTGTACAAAAATATGTCAACCAGTTCTTTTGAGAATTAAAGAATTCCCCTCAATGCCATAAACAGTAGGCATTATTTTTTTGAAAAGTCCACAATTTTTTTTTTTACTAACCATTTGCCCAAGCAAAAAAATCTCCAAAGCTGACACTTTGAAACCTCACAAGTGTTACTCATTCAAAAGAATGCCAAAAATCAGTTTGGGTTCATTTATTTAATTACATTTTTCAGCTTTACTGGGGGCTCTGTTTTTCTTCCTCTACGTAGCCATAAGAAGATTGTTGAAAAGTCAGAACTGAACTAAACCTACTAAAGCCCACAAAAAACCTTCCAGAAACTCCCACCCAAAACATCCCCCACCTTAGATTCACATGAAAGAAACTCAAGTCCTAAAAAGAACTCAGCAGCCTGACAGTTTGAACTCTCTGTGGAAGATTACTTAAGGACTACATGTAATTAACCATAATTGCACATTCTCATTCTCAGTTTAAAAAGGCAAAACAACCAATATGGGTTCTTTTTGGCCTCAGATAACATTTTGTTCCCTGTATCTTCACAACAATTTATTTGCATTAAAAAACACCATAGTATTAAATTTCTGAGATTTCCACCAAGTACAAGACTTGGTTCAGAACCAATATCAGAAAAACAGATCAGTGTTGCAATTGCTGTGTGCTTGCTTCAGGATGACTAAAAATTAACTAGTATTCTGTTAGAGAGAAACACTCATGGACTTTATATTTCCAAAAAATGACGGAATGAAAATGAATATTTTTAGTGTTGTCACTTATTGAAAGCATAGAGAGTGCTATTAGTCCTTCCAAATCTGAGGGAATGAACACTTTAATAATGTATAATTCAAGGATGAGAAGGTTGAGAACAATGGCTTTGAACAGATATTTTAGGTCTTCTAGTTTAGAAGACATTTCAAAACAAAACTGGGTTTGCCATCCCTTGGCAGAAAGGGAAAAAAAAAAAAAAGGCAAAGAAAAATCTGAAAGTCAAGCAACGTACTTTTTATGTAATATTAAAGAAAACAACGCTGTTTAAAAGAAAAAAGCAGCATGTCTTTCACACTTTATGCCCTAAGTAGGTTTAAGTACTACCTATTACTTGTCAAGAATTCAATAGCAAATAGAAAGTTTGCAGGTTGACATGCTGGGCCAGACGAAGGTCATTCTTTAAAGCATTTTCTCCCCTGAGAGGAAAACCTGGAAGGATGCTGTTGGAGCAATTTATACCAGGCACAGCAAGTGATTAGATGTCTGTGCTGCAAGTCTGCCATAATCCCAAATTCCACAGCCATGTGTGGGTACCAGGATGGGAACCAGCTCCAAAAGCCAGTAAAAGTCCCAGGAGCTCAGAGATGTTTATTTTCAATGTGTTGGGCACTGTAAATCTTGCCCAGAACAGCAAGGCAGCAGAAAAGGTGCATTGCAGAGACAAACAGCACACATTATTTTTTTTCAAGAAAGTAAATTTTTTAGTTTTGGAGAGGGAGACAGGGTTGTGGAGGGGGGAAAAAGCAGAATTCACAGGTAGGAAAACATTCTTTCTGGTTAGTGTTTTCATGAGAATTTTTCTCCCGATTCAGTTCGATTTCAAAACAAAAACTAAACAGTAGGGAATCCTAAAGCATCTGTGAGCAACTACTACAACCCTTAATTCCAGAGTCAAGAGACTTGTATTTTAAATAGTCAAAACAATACAATTCCTGCCCTGTACTTTATAAACACTTCAACTCAGCTTTTTTGGAAACCCCAGCCATCCAGGAGGAACACATGAGTGTGCAAATAACTCCTTTTGCCCAGAGAAAGTTACAAATTGATGCAAAGATGTCTAGCTTCCAGTTAAAGCAAGTAATATACAGGTTTGCTCATACAGAACATGACTTTATTCCATTTATAGGGGCAGAATTTCAAATCTAATACAGACCTACGTGTCTAAGGAGGAACACAGATGAATCTATTAAGCACACACTGCTGCTATGCCCACAACATGCAGCACTACCTAATGTTGGATTTTCACTGCAGATTTAAAAGCACAAAACCAAAAGCATTTTACCCCAACAAGAATGGCACATGGGCTATCCTACCCCTCCTTCTCTCAGGGATCTTACACTCCAAGTTGGCACAAATTCCTCTACTTGCCAGCCCTGTCTTGGATATCTCAGCCAAGGCAGAGATTTCCCTCCTTATCATGGGCTGCTTTACTGGCCCATACAGAGTCCTTCCTGTGCCTCTAAGTTGTACAAAAGGAGAGTTCATCTGCAAGTTTTTGATCAATTTTATCCTCCCCACACTTGTGGAATGGGTTTGTGTTTGCACGTTCAGTGTGTCTGAAAAAGAAAAACCTCAGGAATGGAATATATGGAATATATATATGCATATATTATTATTATCATTATTAACTCTCAAACGTCATTAAAGAATCTCTACATTTACATACAAACACAAAATAAGTGACTTAATGTTTTATGGCCTCCTCAAAATACTTTCCTGTCACACCTGAGTTTGTCCTTTTAGCTTAGGGAGCTCTGTGAACAAATTTAATATACTCTAAGGACATCCTGCATTTCTTGTAAGTTTGCATATCCCAATTCCCTCATATTTCTAACACTGAGAAATTCATCAAGTTAAATTCTACGTGAAAAAGAAATCATTTTAAAAGAAGAAATTAAGCCACCAGATTCACTAAGACAAGCAGAAGTATAAAACCCAAGCAAAACCACCATCATTAGCTGCATGTTATCCAATTAGCAGCTGCAATAGTCTGTATTGGACAAGATACATGCTACTGTATTTTAAAGGAGGGCAGAAGACATGCTCAATCTTGCTGTTGCTTTACTTTCTTGAGTACTATTTAGTCAAAAAAAGCATTTCTGCACTCTACATTTACTTGTCTGCCATAAAATTACAAATATAATACATATAATGCCTGAAAATCGGTTTCCATTAACATCAACCATCAGCGCTATGTATAACTTTATATTCACCTCTCAATGGGAAAGTATGAATGCTTTTGTCCACACGAAGACTATCCAATTACCTCTCAAACATCAAAGGGTCTTTAACTATATATGCAACCAGTTCAAACCTTAGGACACACACAAAGGAGACAAAAGTACTAAAACCCAGGGAGATTTGAACATATATATGAGCATTAAGGTACTGATATTAAATTCCTAACAGAAAATGGCCTTTAAAAAGCCACTGCATTTCTACAGTTATATTCTTGTTCTCTCTGCATGGACAAAGTCCCACTGAAGTCAACATCAAAACACACATGCATTAAATAAGGATCCACAACAGCCATCATTCTGTTAAAACTTTACACCACATTCCTAGCAACATATCATTCAGAGGTTCTTACTTCAAAAAAAAAAAAAACAACCTGAGAGCCCACAAGCACATAATGAACTCATCACAACTTCCTCAAAGGTCAGAGTATATATTTCATTTTTCTCTTTTTTTTTTTCCAAAGCACACCCATGCCCAGAAAGTAAGGTCTCTGGCATATTTATTCTGAGATGTCTACACATGCAGAAGCAGTATGCATGCACATACACACATGCACCTTTAAAGCATTATTCTAAGGCTTCCCTTCCAGTATTATTAGCAGCTGCTTGCATATATGCAACTTCTTGTCCAGAGTGACAGCTGTATTTTCGCCTGTTTTGACATTGAGTCTGATCTGGGTGAATAGCTCATATCCATTAAAGTGCTATTACAACACTGAATGACTGCCAAAATACTTCCTGATCAATTTTAAAAGCCAGCTAGCTGTCATCATGTAATCGCAACAGCAGAAAACAAATCTTTGGGGAATAAAACAAGATTTTAAAACATTTTTTTAAAAGCAGGGTATTAAGTCGAAAACCTCCAAACTATTTAAATAAAAATCACAAGCCGCAGCAATATCTAGGTAAAAATCTCTGGGCTTTGAAAACCCATATACTTGTTAGTGACAAGCATTCTAACATAGTCTCTAAATCTCCCATTTTAACAATCTGCAGTTTGAACCCCTGCCATGACATAACTTAATAAAGCAGCACTGAAAACAATCACCACAGAGTGCGATTGTGCTCACCATTAAATTTAGTTCTATAAAATTCAGGACTGAATTCAATCATCTTCGTGTCTTTGGTTGAATCATGGAAAACTAATGTGCTGGTTCAACTCCTCACTTGTGAATAGCTTTACCATATGCATATTTTAAATTTCAGTACAAACACTATTGCGGACTTTCATTTATCAAGCACACTTGAAAGGCTGTATAACTCAGAGACAGTTAAGACCACTTGAAGAGAAGGGCACAGTTGGCACAAATTTGGCACAGCTTTCAGAGACCCTGAGCAGTGGTGTGCTTGTAATACAGCACATTAAGAAACATCAAAAGTGGGTTGTAAGAAGCTACACGTTCTATATGAAAGATGCCTATTAAGACAAGCACACAACACACACATAATGACTACTCAATGTATATAGATGTCTTTTTAATTTCTCCTTACTACAAGTTTTCTCCCCAGGTCTGTACAGAGTGCTAATTTGATGTGGTCAGTCTGTTTTGATTAGTGAAACACAAAATATTGCTGCATCAAAATATATGTGTATGAAACCAGCTCATAGAAGCAGACCCACCATCTACTCCATGAATATCCACACTGGCTCAAAAATCAAACTGTACACGTGCCATTAGAAATACACCATGAATTACAAGTTCTTTGAAGAGCTGCTTCTGCAGCTCTACTCAAGCTGAAATATCAAACATCATCAACAACAAAAAAACCACTAAAACTACACTAGGTAAGATTCTCAACACGCAGTTTTACACCAAAATAACTGAGTAACAAAGGGCTATGCTCTTTCAGTTCTGGTTCCCAGATAATTGAACTCTATGTTTATAAAGTTATGAAACCTAATTAGGAAGATAATTGCATTAGTGCCTGCCAAAAATAATGTTATTTGACACGTTACAGTATAATAATAATTAAGAATTTTTTGAAAGTGCTATTCTAGCCAGGGTGTTCATGACAAGAAACTTCTCTACATAAAATGAGAAACTAGAGGATTAGAGAGGGTTCTGCAAGCACAGGTGAAATAAATTTTATTGAAGAGTGACAATTCTGATGTGAAAATGCTGAAGGTATTTGTGCAGAATACATATCATAAGACATCACTGGTTTTGGCAGCATGTCAAAACATGCAAACTGCATATGAAGGAACATTGACAGTGACTCCTGGATTTAAGGGACAAACAAATGTGTTTTCAAAGAAACTACAGTGAAGACATACTAACAATTTAATAAAAGGAATCCCTCAGACTTTGGCTCAACCCCAAGAAAGCAGACAATCTAGGTAAATAACTTCAAACTCATTAAAATAAAAATATGAATATTGTTCAGAGGTACACTTCTATTCAATCACATTTGTTTTGTATATTGCAAACACTTAGTTTTAAAGCAAAACTGTATCTATGCCTTAGGTCAAAGAAGAAGAGGATCTAACATGAAGTCCTATCTAACATTATGTCAGCTCCACGTGAATATGGCTGTATTTTCATTTGTGAAATGAAAAAATGAAATTTTCATTTCATTTGTGGCTTAGCCATTTAAGTAGAGAGGATCCCAACTTCCAAGTAGATCCTCCAACTTTTTTTTTTTTTTTTTTTGAGAACAGTAGTAACCTAAAGCTAGTTAGTAACATATTGATGAAAAGTACAATTGATTAGAACATTAATGTTAGTTTAGAAAAACTCAACATATTATTGTACTACGTGTTCTTAAAAGATCTATAACCATCTTAGAAAATTTTACAGCACTTATAGGTCTGTTCTTATTATTAAAATATGCTTTAAAGTTTAGCTTAGGAGGATAACATGTTGATTAACTGTTGAGAATTCTGGAGAATAGCACTAGTGAAAAGTAGCAGCTGCATTCATAACTGCAGTGGGAAAGGACTACTGGGAATCTGCATGTTTGCAAAAGGATTCTGAACTGCTAATATGTACAGATTGCTACAAAACCCAGTGCAGGAAGGTCTGCATTGCCTTGTAACTTGACATCAATAATGCTGCCTATTCAAAACAGTGTGCTGTTTCCATGGTTTAAATGTTCTCAAGACCTTATTCTGTTTTTAATAAAATTCTGATAGTGCCAGAATTATCATGGGGTTTCTGTCAATGTTTGTATACTAGAAGGAAGATCCCAAAAACTGACTAAGGGGCTGAAGGAAACTGATCTTGCATCACATCAAGCAAAGCCACTTATCAGCCAAGATGCTCCAACTCAATAATCGAGGAGCTGAAACTCAGCATAAACTGGCTAAGTCAACTAGTTAGCATTTATCCATTTACTGCTTAGGAAGGAAGGCATGAATCAGATCACAATGAGAATCACTCCCAAACTGGCAGGTTCCCCAAAATACACTGGCAGGTTGCCACAAGGTTTAATCTCAGCAGGAATATACAACAGGAGGAGCACTACAGACAGGAAGGAGGGACAACAGGAGTGTACAACCCTGCTCTTCTGGGATATTTGCAGAGGAAGGAGGTCATCATTTAAAAGACACCCAAGTCACATGAGAGTGACTCTGAAGAAAGAAAAAAAAAAAAAAAAGACAATGAACCTTCCCTCCAGAAACACACATTCACATTCCAGCAGACAGGAATGAAGGGTGATATTTGACTCACAGTGCCAAGAACTGTCATAATAGTATTTGATACAAGCATGAAGTTACTATTAAACTAATTTTAGAGGTATTATAAAGAGGATGAGTCTCACATATTTATTGCCATCTGCCAGCAGTGATTACAGTTCTAAGGGTACAAAACAGTTATTGGAGAATCTATCTAAAGGACTGGCTTAGCAATTCCATTGTTGGGAAAGCTGCACGATGTAACACCCACCCTGCTCACACAGGTATTGACTATGCACACAGAACATTATATAATACAGCCAGCACAGTATTAATAATGACAGTAGAGAGGACTTGGCTTTATTTACACAGCATTGCAGGAGAAGTTGCTTATTACATCAAAACCTCAAGCCAAAAGAACACGGCAGAGAAATAGATGCAATTCTGCAACAGTTTGGCCAACAGTCATTACAAATACCATGTCAAGCTTCGTGCCAATTTTATTTTTTCTTTAATAAAATGAGCTTGTCACACTGTTCATGAGGCAGAGAGCTGAGCCTCAGACTGCAAGTAAATACACCACCACTAAAACCTCCTCCAGATGTGCAACTGCTCTCTGCAACACAGAGATAGTTCTTAGCCTTTAAGCAATATGAATATGAACTACTAACTGAATAGAGTAACTGTCAGATGATAATTTACCAGGCTGGGGGGAAAAAGTCAGTGGACTGAGCATCCTACCAGGGATCTTTCACCCTTTGACTTCTTAGTTTACACCTTGTTCTGGAATGCTGTCAGCTTTATAGGATCTGTGCCTGAGGTCTTCATCATGGAGATGCACAGCACAAAGACAGGGCCCCTGTTTCTTCCCTCAACATCCTTGTCTCTGACTCATAATCACAGAGCATCTACCTCCTCAATATGACCTGCTTCCAGGGCAATTCTGCCCTCCCAGTTTGGAATAAAGGCCCACCTTTCCCTGCAGTGCTCTTCCCTTAGTTATTTCTCCTCCTGATTCAATCATCTCACAGGGCATTGCTTCAGCTAAAGGCTGTGCAGCCAGAGACAGCACAGCTGATGGAGCATCCAGCTGCTATCACAAATTGATATCAGGAATCACAATAGCACCACACAGTTTTGGGGTTTTTTTGGAATAATGTATTTTAAAATTAAGCTTTTATGGAAGTAGTAGTGATTACTGTAACTCACCCCTGTTACTACAGATGAAAAAGTCTCTATCCATCACTGTTTTACTAACAAGGACCATGTAAAAGTCTGACAGACAACTGCACTTCCATTTATGGATATCATTCATAGGAAACTTGTCTTGTTTTTTTAGGTGGGGGGGGGGGATGTTTTCTATAGTATATAAGAGAAAAAGAAAAGTTGAATAGCAAGTAAAAATTGAATGGCTTCAAGTCTGGTTTTGTACTTCTATACAGAACCTGGCTTTTTTTCCCCCCATTCTTCCAGTTCTTTTTTCAGCAAGAGAGATATTGGCCATGACACCAAAATGGACCAATATCATTCTGTGCATGAATCCTCTCACTAAAAATGCATTAACTCACCTATCACTCCAAATGCATATAATTGATCAGGTCTCACAGAGCATCATCCTAAGGTATTAGGAAAGAGTACATGACTGTAAATAGCTGGTAATACTAACCTCCTCAGCAACAGAAGGCAGAAAAACATGTTCACTAGCAACCTGAAAAAGTACAGCTAACTATTTTAGCTAATCAGCTAAAATATTTTATGTAAGGAGATCTCCTAGCACTCCCTATTGAAAAAAAAAAAAAAAAGAAATTCAGTTCCAGTTATGTCAGAAGCCATCTTTGAATTAAATAGTAATGCTAATATCGTGACTCAGCTACCCCATATTTATTTTGATGCCCTAACATTTGCATCTGAAGTGACCAGCACAAGCAGATTTTGTTCCAAAACCTCCAGACTGCTGCCTGTCAGTGATGGTCCATAGCTTTGACAGTGTCCAGACCAGAGCATGTCTGGGGGCCACACTGGAGCCTGGCAGCCCAGCATCTTGGGGGTCTCTGCCACTGTCAGTTCTATGGATTTCTGGTCAAACCTGACACAGAACAGAGAGAAGGAAATGCAGAAAAAACCAAAATGAGTTTGGGTTAGGACACACATAGTTCCACAACTTGATGTCTGTAGCTGAAAAGATAATAATTCTTAATTAAGCTGCCTTTTGTTCAAATTGACAACCAAGACTCAGATTTGTACCCAAAACTTTCTATATTGGACAGTTGTTAAGGTATTGCTGTGTAAGACACCAACCACTTGATATACTGCCGTGGGGCTTACCTCCTGAATATTGTTAGATGTTGCTATTTGGGTACAACATTTCAACAGTGCTATAATTACGGGGGCACCCCCAAGTGTGGGGCTGGCATTTACCAAGAGAATTTATTCATTCACAGGTTGTTGCAAATGCAAACCTATGAGAAAGGGTTTAAAACAAAACTTTTAGCACTGGCATCTCATCTATCCCATATGTGTCTTGCCTCTTAAGCTATATATTACAAATCCATGTGAAATTTGGAAGAGATGTCACTCAGAGGGTCCTTGAGAGTAGGGCCAATACAAATCTCATCAAGTCCAGCAAAGCAAAGTCCTACACCTGGGTCACAGCAACCCCAGCACACCTAAAGGCTGAGCAGAGAAGTGACTGAGAGCAGCCTTACAAAGGACTGGGGGTGGCCACTGACAAAAACTTCAAAATGATCTGGCAAGGTGGACTTTGTGCCCAGAAAGCCAAGCCCATCCTGGGCTGCATCCAAAGTAGTGTGGCCAGCAGGGAGAGGGAGGGGACTCTGCCCCTCTGCTCTGCTGACACTCCACCTGAAGCACTGGGTTCACTTTAGTGCCACCACCCTCAAGGACACAGTCCAGCTAAAGCAAGTCCAGAGAAGGGCCATGGAGATGGTAAGAAGATTGGAGCACCTGCCCCATGGAGACAGGCTGAGAAAGTCAGGGCTGTGAAGACTAAAGAAGAAAAGGTTTGCATGGACAATTCATAGCAACCTTCCAGTATCTGAAAGGGACCTACAGGGAAGCCAAGAGGGTCTCTGCATCAGGAACTGCAGTGATAGGACAAGGAGTAATGGCTTCATGAGGAAGAGAGAAGAAATTTAGGTTAGATATTAGGAATAAAGTTTTTAACTATAAGGGTGGTGAGACACTGGAACAGGTTTTCCAGGGAGGTTGCAGATGACTCAACTCTGGCATTATTCAAAGCCAGGTTGGATAAGGTGGTCTAGTGAGAGGTAGTCCTGCCCATGACAGGGGAAGTTTGGACCAGATGATCTTTAATGTCCATTGCAATCCTTAACACTCTATGACTCTATTCTATGAGTAATGTTATGTAGGTAAAAAAGAAAAAAAAAAGTTATAAAGATCTCAGATTTGTTGAACTTGTTTTTCCCTGTGAAAAATAAAGTGCAGGTCCAGCCCTTTTTTGTGTGTATACACAAATAGAAGTTCCATGTTACCATGGAACAAAGCAGGAAGGAAGTCAAGGCATTCTCTCTACTGAAGTCTTGAAAAACTTCCAGTTACTGAACTAAAGTGTAAGCATGAGCCAACATTCCTACATCTATATAGGTGGAGTTAAAAATCCCCTTTTCTATCTCCAGTCTAACTGGACTTTTTGTGCCTTTATCTCCATCACTGTTCATATTCTTCACGCTGGCCAACCAGTCTGTACAGGAAACATTTCATTTTCTCTCTTCTCTGAGCATTTAAGGTATTTGCATTGCTTCAGAAACTCTGTAAAGCAACATGTGTTAGTAACTCTTGCTTCAACCTCACAAACAATCACCTATGGAAAAAAATAGAGTTAATTCCTACTTCAAGAGCAAAAAAAGTGAAAATGCCTCTGTGGACATCAGAGGTCAGACAAAGCATATCTGCACACCTCTTCAGGAATTCTGTCCCCTGCACGTTTCACATAACAAACACTTTGGATACCTTCCATCATGTAACACGCAAAATGGTTTAGCATCACTTATAAAAGAATCTAGTAGTAAATTACAACTGCATTTATTTCAGAGCTCCATTTATTGAGTCAGGTGTGGGCGAGCTTGTTGTTTCAACATGCCAAAGTTATCAGCAGTGAGATTACCATGAGTACCAAGAGAGCATGAAGTGGGTGTTGACACTCAGAATGAGAGCTGTTAACACTTCAAAAGCACATCATGAAGCAATGGGACTGCAAAAAGTCCCTGCCCTCACAGCTCTCTGAACTTCAACACCTGAAGCTCACAGCTTAGCAAAGCAAACCTAGATGACAATAGGTGTTACACTCAAAACCAAGTAATCAAATCTGGGTGTGTAAATCCTTTGCAAACTACCCCAAGCAATCTATTGAACAGTCCCTTTGTCTGCCATGCCCTCTAATTTCAAAGTTGCAAATGGTTGAGTTCATCACAAGTTAGAGTGCTTGTCAGCACAAAAGAAAAAATAAATTTAAAAAAAATTAAAAACCAGAGAGGGAAAAGCTTCATGCCAAGTCATCCTATTCATTAAATAAGTATCCTTGTTATAAAATCTTCTATTGACAGCATTATGTTTTTTCCATAACCTATTGACTTAGGATCTAACATTCACTGTTGGTACAAATAAAAGCATAGTGAGGCTTAGCCAAGCAGTTGCCATCTATGATATGCAGATGAAGAATATTTGTAGTAGTAAATAAAATTATGAATAAACTGTCAGTCCATTAATAATAAAAAGAACGTGTTCTCTGTGCACTCAGCTTCAGACAAGACCCTTTTCTATATCTTGTTTGTATCCCCTTAACTAATTCTTTAACCATACCAAAACATGTATCAGTTGCTTCTTGAACAATCTCCTACAAAACTGAACTAGAAATGGAGCCAGACCAATGCTTACACAAGAAATGCAGCTTATTACATTTGTTGCACTTCAAATAAATATTGATTTCAATCTCAGAATGCTATGAAAGGGCTTGCATCAATTACACAGTACATCACAGTCATGATGCAAGTTACCTAATTCCAGTGATGCACACAGCAAATCAATCATTCACATCCATACAGCTCTGGTGAACCAGAGCCACCACTGCTTACCTTTAGCTGAACTTTTAAATACTGCATTCATTTTGGAGTGGCATTATAAAGGAAAAGGTTTACAATGAAAAAAAAAAAAAATATCGGCTAATCTGCCAAAAAAAACCTGCAGTAATTATAATTACCTCTATTCATGTCATGTGTGTTTTAATACATACACAAATGAGTAAAAGAGCCCTTAATGACAACAACATTATGAGGGGAGGTTTCCCTTTTGCATTATCTATTTATTCAACACAAAATTATTAGGCTATTGTGATAAAGCAGCTAGAGCACAATGACTTGCCTTTAATCACTAATTAAAATGCTGATTGCCTGTTGAGTGAGACGTGCAGTTATGGTCAAACACCAAGTCCCATTGTGTGATAACAGCTTGGGCTGGCCTTACAACTGGGTGGGGTTGAATCGCTGCTAAGTAAACAAACCCCTCTATGGCTGAAAAAAACCACAATCCCTTCAGCTCAATAAAATCCTTAAGTAACTTTTAATTTTACAGCCTTAGACAAGCTAATATTGCAGAGCACAAAAGTTCAGCGATAAAGGGACCTACCGGGTGCTGGTATAAACAAGCAATTACACAGATTGGAGAAGAGCAATGCTGAGGCTCTATGAATTAATTTAGTCTGTGCACAAGCTGAGGTGGAAATTAATTTCATGGGGCCAAATTCAAAGGACCACTGGGACACGATTGGCTTCATCTCTTTAAACTTCTGAAGTAGACTCAAATTGCACCTCTGCAATCCCACTGGTGGCACCCCGATGCCATCGAGTGGGGTTTCACAGATACACTCAGGAGAACCCACGCACTCATATTTCCCTTCCACAAGTGATTTATTGCGAAATAAATTAAGTAAAATAAGACCCATTTATCTACAGTCATGTGGTCCATGTCATCATTTTAAACGGCAGTAAAAAAAAAAAATAAAATAAAGTCTGCAAAATGCCGCTGTTCACACTGGAGGACATGGGGAAAAACCAGCAACATCCTACTTGTCATTTACAAAAAAAAAAAAAAATAGAATTAATTTTCAAAAGACAGTAAAGTAAATGCTTGTTACTTAAAACCAAAACAATGTAAAAGCTGATTCTAGTATTATGAGCTTAATTCCATGAGCTACCCAAGTAGCAGCGCAGCATTAAGCATTTCTGGAATAAAGAGGAGCTCCCTACTTTCTCCTAAATATGGCTTATTGATATTTTAAGAAATCAATCCATAAAGTTAACATGACATAGAAGAAACAAACACATCATTTTTCAGAAGTAAATTCATTCCTTTAAAAGGCCATTGGCTACTAATTCAAACACCTCCATCACACAAATAAGTCAGACCAAATTTGCTTTCTCCCAGTTCAACAGGTTTATTCCCTTAAAAGAAGAAATAATAATGAGCTATTTAATGGACTAATCTTTATCACATTTCAAACAACCACAAAGTTTGGTGTATTTTGGCTGTATTTGTTAAAATACACAGTAAAAGAAATTATCCGGGCATATTTTTGTTATAGTTATACATGTATACTCACATACTACACATAATTTGAAGTTACTATTACAGAAACCTCAAATTAATAATATTTTACAATTACTTTTATGTGTGCACAATGCCACAAGACAGAAAGAATTCTTTTAAATCTATAGGAGCAAATAGTCTCTTCCCCCTTTTCCACCAGTTGTCTTTTTTATATATACACATGCACTATCAGTTCAACTTCCTGACAAGAATAACAGTATATAAACAAAAAAAAGAAAAACCTTGACCACCTCACAACTCTTCACTTACTGCCAGATTTCTTTAGTTCACCTCTCTAACAGTAAAAAGAGCATCTCTCACACTTTTAATATTTTTACTCTTTTTATCTCATTTGTCTGTAGAAGACAAAATAATTCATGTTTCTGTAAAAATGCAAACTGTAGAAAAATACTTGCTTTTGGCAATTTTTCCCCCCTTCCCCTCTGCTTGAACGCATCCGAAACTAAAATGGGGAGGTTTTTGTTTCTATACAGCTGCTATCCACATAATAATTCATCTCCCAGAGTAAGAAAAAGTCCACGTTCAGTGTTTGAAAGGCACATACAAGAGTCCAAATATTGTTGATTGTACCAAAAGCTTAAAAAGAAGTTTGGATTCTAGATTTCTGCAGGCCCTCTGGTGATCTGGCCAGTGCAGAAGGCACTGCTGTAGTAAAAGGATCATGAGAATTTTGGAAATTGGTCATCAGAATTTGCCCTCTGTTGGTAGAAGTACTTTAGAATGATGGATAAAACAGCTCAAGCCCTAATCTTCCATGAAGACATAGATCATTTCTGAATCCCTGCCTAAGTTTTTCAGCCTTTGCAGGAGGAGGTGGAGGTGACTTCCAAGTGTGAGACTAGACTCTCAAGGCATGAAGTCTAAAGGGTTTTACTTCATAAGTATTCAACAGAATTATAAAACATGGCCTTACTCCTAAAACCTCCCCTAAATTTACAGCTCAAATTTTTACCCCTTCCATTTAACACATCCGAATATCTTCCAGAGGGTATCAGCTTCCTAACCACTGAGCAAATACAAATTAAAGGCAGTGACCCATCTTTCTAGACAGCACTGCTGCAACTTTCATTTGATCTCTATTATACAGCTGTCATCAAAAAATATCTTACTGCCTGTAGTACCTGAGCGGCTTGGCAAATATAAAAGTTGATTTTTAATATTGATTATTGAAAATTCCACTCATTAAAAAACACATTTCTTATTTAAATGGGAGCAGACTTTATACACCAACAGCTTTAAACCTCAGTGGTTTAAAACTCAACTAGCAAAGATATCTACCAACACTTTCAGAAACTTGCTACCTTCACCATCTCTGACCTCCATCTAACTTTGGCATGTGCAAGCATACAAATCACTAAAATTTAACCAAATACACATGGATTCTCCACTGATACACAGAAACATTATGCTCCAGTTGCAAAGGACCACAAAAGATGATTATTCATGAGTGGGAAACTAGCACCCATTTAACTGGAAACAAGAAAGAACAATGAGAAACACAAGGATGAACACGTGCATCATTGGAAAATCTCCCTGAAACCTGAGTGTATTAAGCCATAGAATCACCTGACTAGTATGTGGGAGAAACCCACTGGCTTTTGACAACTAAAACAGAACAAAGCAGACTAGAAAATGCACTTTGGAGATTCACTGTATATAAGCAGAAAGATTGGATGATCCAACTGGTAGTTTGAATTCCATGATTCATTACCCTGAGCTTTATTTAATCTTTTCCAAAGCCTCACACAGCAGCAAACCAGAAAACTAATTCATATAAAACAGAAAATACTTTTAATTCAGTCCCAAAGATCTTTATGAATGTTCACTTTCTCACAAATCAAAACCATTCTGTTTGTGCCCACTCCAAATAATCCGAGCAAACCATCTCATAAGATAAATATTATATACAAAGAAGAACATACCAGAAGACATATAACATATAACATATGTATGTTATAACAAAATAGAAAGGAGAAGAAAATCACAGATGGAAGAGCAGCCTTTAGGACTTTATCTTGATCACAGAAAATAAGGGAAAAAAATAAAAGATTCTCTAGCACCATATCCCAAGACATACTGTGCCATAATTTGAAGAGAAGTCATACAGACTTGGCTTTGTGCAAAAGAAAATCAAGCCCAAAACAAACCCCCGAAAAAACCAACCAAAAAAAACAATCAAACAAGCAAAAACCCCACCCCTATTACACATGTGAAAGCCCAAACCACATGAAAACACCCCCTGCTAATACACACGTCACAGTACATATATAAAAGGCTGCGATTACTGTATCAGTATTCTAATGCTAATATGAAGATAATATTTGTGAGGTATTAGGAACAGAATTAGCATTTATGAGTAGGTTACATGGCAGTACCTAACTTAATGCTTATTTATTAGCTGTTGAAAAGCATAGGTGTGCACACCAGTATACTTTCTTTTTAGGAAAGGAATGTTTTCAATCAATAAAGTGAGCCCGTTTGAGATGGCATTTATTACATGGAAGCATTTTTAAAGCAGTTCAAGAAGCTGTTGCCATTACATGTACCCAAAAGTGATTTTATTTGACCTTTCACAGTGTTCAAACACACTTTTATGAGTGAGAAAGAGATGTTGTGGTTTTCTTCCATTTCCTTGTCCTAGCTCCAGGCTGTCACATTTAAAGATTTTTATACATGGCTATATAATGTTCCTATCGTTAAGATTCCCTTGATTAAAAAAACCTTGGAATACTTTAACTTTTCACTTTTAGAAGGCATTATTCAAGTTTCCCATTTCACAACTGAAAATGATGATCCCAATCTTTGCTTTTGTATGAACATGCCATAACTAGCCTCAAGGCCAGCTTGGTACCAAGTGTCAGGACCCCAAGTTACTTTTTCTCCTATATCATCTCCTCACCAAGTATTTAAAAACCTTAACATCATTTAGCTCTTTCCTTTAGCAAACTGTACATGTTTTAGTTCTTCAGTTGAGGAATATTATTTTGATTTCTATCCCTGTGCTTTAAAATGCACACAAGACCTGTCCTTCTGCAAGGAGGTGAACAATTACAAACCAAACAAGATTTTCCTATTTCTTCACCCAAGATATCACTGAAGACAAATTTTACCAGGCCTGAAGGCACACCATGAACTCCCTCTGCACTGAAACTACTGCTTAGTTTAGGAACCAGTTTACTACCTCTCCTAGAATTCTAGGTTTTCCATCTAATTATGCTTTTTTTTCCTCAAACATCATCCCAACCGCCTTTATGGTAATTTCATCTTTCCCCTGTTCATCACAGAACAACTGAAGAACACATCAAAAACTAAGATACTTACTAAAAGCTAGAATTTTACTAAAAATCTATGTCACATTTTGTTTCTCTACTCCCTATAAGGCGTCTTTATCCTATTACTGTCCGTAGGCTTGTCGACACTATGTTTGCTGAAGAAGTCATGTTGAATTTTCCAGATGTTTATGAGCAATGTGTGTTTTTCCAGCACCTGGAGTTTGCTGACTGGTCTGATGTTGCTCAGGTCAACAAGGTTTAAAGAGAAGTACGCCTGAGAAATTGCTATTCATTGACACCTTCTTCAGGAAGCCAATTAAGTGTCTAAATTAGGATTTCCAATAAGGAAGGATAGTGCCAGGAGCCCCTTGCCTCCAGTAGGAGCCTTGAGTTCTATCTCTAGTCACTATTGGAGGTCTGGAGTCCTAATTTAGGATCTGACTTGCACTGAGGTGAGCTAAGCTTTACACCTCCAATATATGCTAGGAATCTTACCAGTGCTCCAAGAGTTGTCACAGATGATATTATCAGCAGTGTAAGCTGGCTGGTCAATTCTCAATTACTCCTGGATAAGTATTATTCATTGTTTAAACAAACAGACAAAATCCAAAAACACCCCACTGCAGCCCTACTCAGCTAGGTATTTTTCATTCCTTTCTTTTTTTATATAAACACCAGAGTTTCTCAAATTTGACATAGATATAATTAGTAAGAAATCTCATGCCAGTAATACTTCTAGTAAAAATTAAGCAGCAAGAAGTTAAAAAATTATTCTAACAATGCCAAGGCATCTAGTGCTCTTACATACTCACTGAACAATGTGCAGGCCCTTTTCTCATTATTCCTTTTTGATTGCTTTGTCTCTTATAAATTAATTCCTCTTTGTGCCCAAACCTCTCCAATTTCCATTTCTATTTTTCCATACAATTTTTTTATCATCTATAATAATTTGGGCCAGTTTCAGTTTCTGACAACATCTTTCAAGTTTTAGATCACTAAAGAGCTCGTGTTTAATTAAACTGGACTTGTGCTAAACTTCATTTCTTTGCACTAGTAAAGCCAGTATTCAGATATTTTGAATGTTTTGCTAAAGAACTGTCCACTGCCAAGCCACACATTTGCTTCCTACAGAAAGCTACCTACCAATTTTCCAAGTTTAATGAAGTGCACGTTCTTGAACCCCACCATCTTTAAGCACAGGATACATTACATATGCACACTGTAAAAAACTGTCAAAACTACCTGACAGCCAGAGAGGCAACAGGAAAATTAATCAAGAAACTGAAAACCAAATGGTAGCCATGGAAATTCTAGAGACTATCAAGTAAGGCCAAGCAACTGGAAGCACAGAATCCTGGAACTGTCAAGGTTGAATGAGACCTTTAAGAGGAGTGACATAAGAAAAAAAGTCACTTGAAAGTCACACAAGAAATAATGACAATATGAAAAAGATACTGTCCTGGGTTGTAGTTTAAGATGTATTCTATCACCATCTTCAGTTCATGGCCCATCAATGCCTTGTGCATGACTCACAGATAACTGCCTCCAGGAGTTATCTGTCTTTAATGGGCCATCAAGGAGCCCCTGGATGACTCATCATCCCATTGGGAGATGCTCCGCCCATGGGGAGGAGCCAAGCATTCTCACCTGGATATAAGCTGGGATTTGGGACAATAGAAGCAGCCTTCACCCACTGGATTCCTAGAGGACAAGAGCTCCCAGACCTTTCTATGGGATCACTGCATCAGGAAGACCACCTCACCTGGACTGCTTCCATCACCCTGCTCAGGTTGTATTCTGACTGTCAGTGGTTTTTTTTGTATTATTGCTTTTTGTGGTTTTTTTTTTTCCCCTTCTCATTAAATTGTATTTCTGACTTAGAGCCTCTCACTCAGTTTGTTTTCAAACCACAGCAGACACAAAGATGGTGAAGGGCCTACAGGGGAATCCAACACAGAATGGCTGAGGTCACTTGGTCTGTTCAGCCTGGAGAAAAGGAGACTGGGGGGACACATCAATGCTGTCACAGCTTCCTTGTGAGGGGAAGAGCAGGGACAGGCACTGGTCTCTTTGGTGATCAGTGACAGGATCTGAGGGAATGGCCTGAAGCTGTGGCAGGGGAGGTTTAAGTTGGATGTTGGAAAAAAGTCCTCACTCAGAGAGTGGCTGGGCACTGGAAGAGGCTTCCCAGGGAAATGTCACAGCACCAGCCTGACAGGCTTCAAGAGCATTTAGACAAAGCTCTCAGGCACAGGGGGTGATTCCTGAGAATGGTGCTGATGGGTCTCTTTCAACTTAAGGGGTTTTATAACTCTCTGAAAGGCTGTACATTGCATACAGCCCAGACACTTTGGTCCTGGATTGCAGCAGTGGATTTTTGGACCTGTCAATTACATTACTTTATGAAAATTAAGTTAATTTGAGCCTAAGAAAGGTCCTATTTCCTTGGCACTAAGCATAGGTATGTACCATTAGTGTCAGTGGAAGTTATGTGCCCTTATTGAGAAGGGATTTAAGTAGTTTACAAATGTTTGTTTGGACAGGAGACAGAAGAGGAACAAATAATGCAGAATCCTTGGGAAGATAACATTTGAGAAAGTGCTTAGAATAGCTCATCCTTATCCATAGCATGTTTCTTAATTTGCAGTCACTTAACTTTCTTATATTTCTGGTCTCAAGCTGCAAAAGCATTGAAAAACATTCACTTTTGTGGTTTATCATCTTCACTTTTATAATATTCAGATTTTTAATTTTTTTTTTTTTTTACCAGTACTCTGGCAAACTTATTTCCTGACAGAACTATGTAAAGAACAGGAAATTGCTTTGCCTGCTGCAGAGTTTGTAATCACTAGCATTTGGAATACCCAATTTTAAAAATTGTGTCTATTCAATCAGAGAATAAAATAGATGATAAACCCAATTGAAAGAGCTTATATTTCACATCCCAACTAGTCTCCTAAATAGCACCCCTAAATTACTAAGAAGTAAATTTACTTAAATTTTGATTGAAACTTTTGAGTAGGTAATACGTTTGGGAAAATGTTTACAAATAATTGGTTATGAGAAAACCTGTGGTGAATTAGTCTTTTTTATTTATTGCCCAATAGCTGCAAATAAATTAGCTTGTTCATAATAATACATTGCATTCTATATCAATTGTACATTATATTAAACGAGCACATCACTGTGCAAACTTTTTGAAATGCCCTAAAAATAAAAGTTGGGCAAAAGTTTCCATTTACTAATGCTCTAAAAATGTTAAACAAATTATAAGACCAGTCAGTTTGAACAGCATGGTATGAATAAGACAGGCAGAGAAATATAGCAAAGCCTCATAGGATATCTTGCAAATAACAAACTCAATGCCTCCCACAGCTGTGGTTGTACCAGTAGTCCAGGATGCAACAGATTTTTTGCATCATGTTTATCAGTGGGAAGCCAGCCAGATCTGCTCACAAGTGGATGGAAGGCAGAGCTGTGTCCTACCTCTTGCCAGGCCCCTCCATCTCTGTGTTTTCATTTAGTTTCAGCTTAGAGCAAGTTCTGCATCTGGCACCTCCCTTCCCTGCGCCAGAGGCTTCAGCAGAGTCCCACATCAGAACCCCACATATTGCCGTGCAGCATTTAAGTAAATTTTTTACAAATATTTTTCAGTACAAGAAAGAAATTAAACATATCTTTTATCTTTAATAGCATTTCACTTGTAACTATATACAAGTATACTATATACTATAGTATATATACAGTATATATTTTTTATACTAGATACAAAAATATTAATACCTTGAAAATTTCAAAAGCATTACTGTTTCCCAATTTACCGAGACATTTGCTTTTCCAATGACTTTGGCTAGTTTCTTTTATGCAAAAACTCATTATGGAAAGAAAGAGCAGGTCCGATTTGTAAAATGGAACATCCTGTCCTTAATGCTCTAATACTCTTAAGGAGTGTAGAGCCAGTCAGGCTGCTTGTTCATATTAGAAATTAAATATTTGAAATTAAAAATTAAGTATTTGAAGACCCATACCTCTTTAAGGGAAGAAACACTTAAGTTGGTGCAACATTTTTACCCGCCAGAAGGAAGTAAATCGTTAAAATATTTGTTACATTGCAAATGCCACTCTGGACTACAAAGAGCAAAAGACAGATTTCTGGTAACCAGATTAAAGGCCAAGGGCACAGCTTTATTGAAATACAGTAACTCACAGCACACAACTATCTGACAGCCAATAGTCCTTGCAGCAGTAAATAACGAGAGCTCAAGGCAGAACACCACATCCACTGGACCCCAAAGAAATGCAGCCCAGCCCTAATGTCAAACTCTTAAGTCTGTCAATACTGAGGAGACTTGTTTTGAGGCATGAAAGACATAATAACACTTGTATATGGCAATAAAACTTTACTTTGCAGTGACTCTTCCTTTCCTTCACACACATATAAAAAAAAAATCCACTGGTGAAAGTCCGCTTTAACAAAAATCAAAAAATTGTATTAAAATTTTTTAACAAAAACCAGAAAAACTATTTGACTGTTTTGACTGTTCATCACCAAATTCATTCAGAGCACTGAATTCCTAGCAACTTTTCCAAGGTAATCAAGAACATCTGTCATATTAGAGAAGGTATAAATTACTTATTACTCACTTTAATCAACGCAAAAAAAAAAAAAACACACATGTGCACTGTGTCATTGATACCACCAGAAGTTTGTGCAAGCACTAATATAACTCGCTGAAAAAATAACTTTGCTGCTTGCTAATTTCTTACCTAATACACCTGCATATCTTGAGCCAGCTTCACAAATTACTTTAGTAATATACTACAAGGTCAACATTACACTCCCATATTTCAATGGTTACAGAGCCCTTTTAATGTAAATCAAGAAAAGAACTCATTCCTCCTATTAAGTTGTCCCATTCCAAGCTCACTATTTAAAAGCAAGTCCATCAATACTTTTTGCCTCCTGCCCAAGAGTATCACTCTGGAAGGAAAGAGACCACTACTAGTCTTTTTTCAAAACCATACCCCCTATTCAAAAATTTTTATTAGTTTTGTAACTAATAAGAACGAATAGGAAGCAGAACAAAGATAAAATAAAAAAAAAAAAAGTAATTTGAAGCGCTATGTCCTCAAAAATGCTGGGAAGAGCTGATTTTGGCTGTAATTCATATTAGTTTGAACAAGATATTTTAAAATTTTGTATTTACATATAGCAGGTTTTATTTGTCCACATACAGGTGAACCAAGCAATATTTCAACTCAAACATAACGATGGGCAAACTTTGATCTTTAAGGTCCCTTCTAAACCAAGCCATTCTATGATTCCATGAACTTGAAATCCACAAAGAAGAAGAACAGACAGTAAATCCTCCCCAAAAGCCACAGACACAGGAGTCACTGCAGCAGGTCCACACTCCAATTTAACAGGGTTCTTCTCACATGACTTATAGGATCCCACTAAACACGGCTGTCTGCTAAAATACATAGGCAAATAAAAGGCTCATCATTCCCAGTCACACGTAGGTAACAGACCAATAACTGCTTTTCTTACCTGTAAAACAATGACCTGCGTTAGCCTACATTGTTCTCGGTCACATGGAAAACTTGCATTGCTCCTGCTCTTTTCCAAGATCTACACACTACTGCAATGCTACTAGCATTTGAGGAACAAATTACTCATCTGTAAGAGCAGCTCCAGATCTGGATTTGTACATGCACTTGAGTACCCAAGCTTTTCCCTCCTGCTGGCTCTCCAACTCTTAGCACGTGCATCGTACATAATTTTTGGTCACTGTAAGCTGAAGGCACTGCTGCCACTTGCAGACCTCATTTAAACTCTGTAGCATGTCTACAGACTATTTCACAAGCTGCTGCAGGGTCATAAAGGTCACTGAAGCCAGATCAGTGGGCACTAGGATCAATTTTCCCTCCACAAAGAGGCACACAAGAAAAGAAGTGCTGAGAAACCCAGGGCAGGGATGCCATCAGCAGCACCTACAAGGTGGTGGGAGTCACTTCCCATGCAGGTGGGGATCCCTGGTTTTGGCTAAGACACTACGCCTTTAAAAGAAACAGCACATTGCAAATGAAAAATTCCTGCTTCAGTCTTTTGCTGTTCCTGGAAAGGGGGATAACCTTTCAATCTTTTTTTGCAACCGCTATGAGGCTTAAACAGAGGAAATCCTACTCGGATATCTTTTAAACCAGAATAACCTGCCAAAATATTCAAGGCAAAGAGCTCATGATAGTGTTATATTCTTTCCTGAAAGCTTAATTTAGACAACTACCAGCAGATGCCTTCATGGACACAGCAAAAATCCTAAACTCCCTCTATTTGACTGTGCTTGCCTAAGGCATTAAGTTCAATCCACCATGTCGCACCTCAGTAACTCGACACAGCCTGGGAAATTCTTACAGTCAGCTTCCCCAAGGGATTTGTTAACTTTCACATACATTTAGTTGTGCAGTTGGCCTGTTCAAATTGATAAACTTGTTGCTCACTGCTTGCAGATTTTGTCACTAGGAAAAAAATAAGTGTTGGAGTGGGGGAAGGGAGGCTACTATGCTTCAGTAATAATTTAGAAAATATAGTAATTACACATGCATTACTGCTCCTATCTCTTCTTGAGAGACATTTATTTTGCAGAAGAGACAGCCAAATACTCTGGTGATGGGCACATTAAAAATGCCACAGATAGACAAGATGAATGTCATTAACATGTGAAAAATGAACAGAGCAGACACAAAAATTCTATTCATTCCTATCAAATATAAAGAAATAATTCACCACATGGATATCCTGTGCATCTGAACAATACACATATATAACAATGCAGGTTACTGATAAAGACTTCACTCTGGAACAGCACTTAAACATTCTTGCTTTTTTAGTAAGTGAGCAGTGCATTGGAATCAATACAATTATTCTCTGGATTAAAGCATACGTCTTAATATTTTTTTGGTTGAAGGCTAGAGGACCCACATGTAACTCTTGGATTACTTTAATAATGTTGTAATATGTCATACTGATGTTTATGGTATTACTGAGTACAAGTAACTTCTTTCCCATCCAACTGATGCTTATGGGTATAAAAATTACTAGTCTATGCTACATACATCCTGAAGCAAACCAGTTCAACCCAGTACCTGCCATGGCTTTTTGTCAGCACTGGCAGAAGCCAGACGGAGCAGGAAAGCAGCAGGAAAGACAATCTGAAGAAATAAGAAGTATGAGGAGTCTCTTTTCCAGAAGAGTAACTGCGTGGACCCGCAGCAAGCACAAAGCCTGTGGTGCTGGCAAGAAAAGCCAGGCATGGCCACAGAATCAAACCAAAGGAAGATATGATGTGTCTTTTCATCGGTCTTGGAACACACAAATTAAAACTCTCTGTATCCTGCAGAGCTCTTCAATTACTTGTCATTACTATTGTGTGAGACAGAAAGCATTTAGTCCTCAGTGTGTAGCACAGATAGCACACCAGACTTCTCTTTCAGCTACAGAGCCATGCGTTTTGATGACAACCCAAAAAGAAGCAATTGCTTTCTCCAGCCTTCCTCAGATGCCTTTGTTACAAAAATACAAAAAAGCCTTATTATCAATCCTTGCACCTAAACTGCACAAGGATTTCCAAAGATGAGATTTAATTTACAAAGTTGATGCATTGCAATACCAATGCCAGAGCCACCTGAACGAGTGCCTCAGCTTCCTAGTTCTGCAGGGATTGGTGCAGTTTGTGGGATACTCTCAACAGTGACAGGCTTACAAACACTATGGGACTGTCCTTGTGACTTGGCCAAGCTGAAGATGTCCAGTTTCAAGAATGGGAATCACCGTCTTCAAAGAAATCCAAAGTGTCCCCATAGCTTTTTTTTAATATGTTAAAAATGTTTATTTTGCAGTATGTAAACTGAGTTTAACAGAGACAACAGAATTACACATTTTCAAAAAAAAAAAAAAGGATAAAGAGCACTTAAGATATAAAGACTTAATAAAGCTAAGAGAAAATACAGACATATATATCAGAGGCCATTCAGATCCTATAAGGTCAATGAAGTGTTTTGAACAAGTTTTGAGGCAAAGACTACCTAAGGGCCAGGACATGCAAATTTGTATTTAGGTGCAACAAGATATGACTTAATCTTATTTTCAGAGGCAGTTATATTGCCTGGGCCAATAAAGAAAGTTGCATAAGCACAGGCTAGAATCAGGCCTATCTCAGAAAACGACAAACAAAACCAAACCAACTACCAGACAAAAAAGCTACACCAAACCACCAAAATACTGCGCTTCCAGTTTGGGGTCCATCCTTCTTGCCTTTCTAACTCACAAGGAAGGTGTCCTACTGAGCAGACCATATTACAGAAGGTTTCACTGCACCTGACCTGTGAAGAAATGAGCTCATCTTCAGCTGACTCAGCCATTAAAATCCACAAGCAATGAACAGCTAGATTTGGGGCAGCTACACCTTCCTTCACATTTCAACATAACCACTGTCAGCTTGTGAAAGAGGATCTGCCCAAACGGGAAATTTCCTCTTGCCAAAGCACAGAAGTGCCAAACAACAGCCCATCTGCAGGAACCTGTCTTCTGTAACTACACCTACTTCAACAGAAGTTTTATAGCTACTCAATTACAGATTTATTTTTAACTTGGAAAAAGTAATAAAACAACCCATCCTTTTTCCCCTCTCCAGCTTGCTGTCTTTTCAAGTTGCAAACCTGTAGTACAGTTATAAATTACTGATAAACAAACTTTAAACATCCTGTAATTCCTTACTTGTCCTAATTTAACATTATAGGACTGCTTTTCTGCCTAAGAGAATGAATGCATTGATAACAGCTTTGCAACCTGATAGGAAACTTTCCTCAGAAACATGTATAAAATGCTATCTGCATAGAAATGTTATTTAATTCTTCTTTCCTGGACACAATGTTCAGCTTGTCCTTCAAATACTAGGATTGGCATATCAACTAAAATGACAATGATAGCTTAGTTAAACATACAGTACACTTGGGAGATTAAAAGGTTCTTCCTCATGAAAGCTTAGTTATTTATGAAGTTTTACTTATGCAGTCCATTCTCCTAAGGTGGATATGAGCCACCTTTTTTCAGGAAGAATAGAGTCTCCCACCAAAATGCACACACTGATTGAACAACTACGTAAAATGTACTTCACACACTTGGAAAATAAACTGTGGGAGATCTCATTTAAAGAGGTACAGTACTACTTTAGCTACTTAGTTGGGTTATCTATAATTCTCATTTCAAGCCAGCTGTAGTTTATTGCTAAACTGAAGGTTCCTGTACTACCCTAAAAAGAAATAGTTTTTACTGTTTGAGAATATCACAGTTTTCAGACAACAGTCTGTTTGCTGTCTTTAGCCATGGTCAGTTCTTCACTTCTATCAGAATAAGGCAGGCATGAACCAGAAAAATATCACCTAGAATATTTATAGTGAACTGTACTCAAGCCTTGAGAAACAGGATTTTGAGTAAAGGTAAATTTTGTGTTATCATTGTGAAAACCTCAGTCATTGACAGCCAATGAAAAACACGTTAATTAGTCACTATAAAAGTAAAATAATTCTTACAGTATATAACCCCACTATAGTCCTGCTCTTCTTGCCAGTTACAGTGCTTCCTTTTATGAAGCTTTCAGCAGTAATTGAACACTGCACACCATAAGTACAAACTGTATCTTGGGGTATTTACTTGCAAAACTGGCCCTTCAAAACACCAAACTCCTCCTCTTATACATAGCTTTTGTCAAGTATCACAAATGCCTAGCTTCCCACGAGGTGTTATTGGATTTTTGAATATGACTCAACTTCTGAAGGCAGAAACACAGTTTTCTCAAGAATCACAATCACCAGAAAACAAAACAGACAGTAAATTCTCACTCCTCCTAATTTATTCACCACTCTTTTACTCCACACACTTTGACTTAAATATTCGAATATTCGAATTAAATATTTCTGCATATGCTATATTAGGTAACACAGGATTTCTGAGGAAGAAATCACAAAACAACAAGAACAATACCACCACAGTGTTTTCTGTGAATTCAGACAGTCAAACTGACTATACTACTACTGCTGCTTGCAGCATCAACGTTAAGCCATTAGATAAAATTCCCCCTAAGGAAGAAACAGAGAGAAATAAAGCAAAGTCACCTACCTATACCTTTTTGGAACAACTCACAGCATACTGAAGAATGGAAGCCAGAAACACCAAACACCCTATTCCTGGAAGCATTTTCTAGCCCAACCACGTCTCTAGAAACATCCCCCAAAGAGCTCACAGCCAGCTCTGGGAGGCAGCACTTTAGAGCCAAACCCACTTGTAGAATCCACCTGGTTTACACCAGCTGCTCCTCATCCAATGGCCCTAATCATGACCCAACTGGGTAATTTTGCTCTGACCAGTTACAGCTGATCCTCGTGCAGCACACAGCTAACCCCAGCCTGGTGTGTCCTTGTCTTCTCTGCTGCTCGTTGCCCAAGAAAAATAGGCAGAGGCTCAGCCACTTCCTTTGCCACGCTGATCTATGATGTACTTTCTGACCCCTGCAGCTGTTTCAAATCTGACTAAAATTAGAGCAGACAGCAAATTCTTCAGTGAGCTACAGGGTTAGTGAACCAGCAGAGCTGCAAGAGAGCAAAAGGAAACCAAAGCCATTTCTATGCACTGACTCCATCCTCCACATAATTGAGATGTAACCCATAAATTATGTTTACAGTTAAGCCACCAATTGATGCTGACCTCTTCCTGTACTTTGCTTTTGTCCACCTGTAAAATGAGAATAACAGTAGTGGACTATCTCCATCAGGACAAGAAAAAAGGGTTTATTACCATCTACAGTTCAGGTAGCATAGTGAGATATATATATATATATAAAAGAACACAAGTAAACATAGAAACCCACATTAAGTGGTTTGAAATCTCCAGATGGCCCTCCTAAAAATTGAAGACAAACTAGGAAAATACAGTAATGAAATAACAGAATAGAAGTAGATGTCATACAGGGATTTCCAATTTTTTTAACTTTTTTTTTGTTTTTTTTAAGTGTGCAGAACAGGTGCCACAAGTATCATTTCCCTCCTGCTGGCTGGCCCACCTGCTGTCTGCCTGATGGTTCTGTCTTCACTACCTCAGTATTTATTTTCAATATGCAAAGCTAAAGATAATAAAATAATTTTTCTTTGTATTTTTTTTTCTAATCTGAGTATATTCTAGGCGCCTCCCCAAATAACTCTGTGCATCAAACGCAACTTTGTTGTTCTTTCAGATAATGGTAAAAAGAAAACACACAACAAATTTTTTCTCTCCCAAAACATTCTGTTGCACAGATATGACTTTCTGCAGAGAGTCCATACAAAAAAACATTATGTCCCCTTTCCTCTGTTTTGCTTTTCATGCATTGTGATTCTTCTCAAGCTGCCAGATGTGAAAAAGGGAGGTGTCTCATTTGGTGTGAGACATGGCGTGGATTCATTGAACAGGTACCCAGTGTGGAAGGGCTGACAACCAGCAGCAATAAAAATCTCATGAGATGCATGCCAGGAATAATAAAATAGTAATAATAACAATAAATTTCAAGGTATAAGATTTCCTGATTTTAAGCCTAAAATGTTTTCACAGTCTCAGTGAAGTTTTTGGCTGAAAGTAAAAAACATAAGCACAGGATGTTAAGGTGTTTCAAGTAAAACATTGAGTCTCGTTAACTCATAATTAGATTAGAATTAATAGCAATTAATTACAGCATTATAACACTACAGCAATTCTCTTTTATCACACAATTCTCTCTCCCCTTCTTTTCTTCTCCCTTCTTCCTGCGTGAGCTTTATAAAAGAACACAAACTATTCACACAGATATTTACAGAACTGGGGAAACTTGCATGGAAACTTGCATTTCTGAAAAAAAAATCTGTAATTCAGGGCTCCTACCCAAAGATTGCTGGGTGAGAAAAGTCCAGAGCAGGCAGCATATTCCAGGAGGGAATGCAAGTGCCTCCCCACAGCCTATCTACTTATCTACAGCCATCCTTGCTCTCCTTTCAGCTGATGCTGCCACTTCTGGGAAGTGTCTTCATTTTCCTGCTTAGATCACGGACAGTTGTGTTGGTTTAATTTATTAAAAAGAAATCTACATTTAAGGGAGCTCATGATTAACCCTAAAACCTAGATGGATGCAGCTTGTACCCACCCAGTACAGCTGCACTGCAAAAAAGTCTCACTGGTGATGGGGACTGGCACCTCTCCCAGCTTCCAGCCTTCCATGCCTCCAGTGAGAGATAATATATATTATATAGTCTTCTATATAAGAATATATATATATATATTCTATAATATAGCTATATATTATATATACTATATAATATATAATATATAGTCTTCCATGCCTCCAGTGAAAGATAATATACATTTTATAGTCTTCTATGTAAGAATATATATATACATATTCTATAATATATCTATATATTATATGTACTATATGATAGATAATATATAGTCTTCCATGCCTCCAGTGAAAGATAATATATATTATATAGTCTTCTATGTAAGAATATATATATACATATTCTATAATATATCTATATATTATATGTACTATATGATAGATAATATATATAGTCTTCCATGCCTCCAGTGAAAGAGAAGACTGACATTGACATCTTAGTCTTCTATATAAGAATATATATATTCTATAATATATCTATATATTCTATACACTATATAATAGATAATATATAGTCTTCCATGCCTCCAGTGAAAGAGAAGACTGACATCTTAGTCTTCTATATAAGAACATATATATTCTATAATATATCTATACATTATATACACTATATAATAGATAATATACAGTCTTCCATGCCTCCAGTGAAAGAGAAGACTGACATCTGCATTTGTGAAATCCCTGCCACCACACACACACACTCTCAAGGAGAATGTTTGCACCTCTGTTCTGTCCTGCAAATCCACATAGGATTTCACAGCAATGAGCCAATGGTTTGATAGGAAAGCATTTGTATCTGATCTTGTGAACTTAAGCTTCCCTCCTCACCTATGAGCTGAAGGGCATCTTGAGCCTGGTCTTTTTTTTTTTTTTTTTTTTTTTTTTTTTTTTTTTGACAAGAAATCTATTGATCTGCGATGAATAATTATTTATTAACAATACAAGAAGTAATTACGTTTGAAGTGTCATGATTCTGAAGAGTGAGATCCTTACATTTATAACTCATACAATGCTCAATTCAAAACAGTTACTAATTTCACTGTTTATTTCACAGTTTGTGTGTACTTTGTTAGTTTAGAGGATACTTCTTTAAGTGTCACCTTTCACTTTTGCTGTTTTTAACAATTTTCCAATTCTCTCATTGACTATCCCAAGTGCCAGTGAAAATTATACCCCACCAAAGAATAATGTAAATGCTACTGTCCAAGCAATAATATATTTGTTATTGCTCAAGAAAACTAAACTCTTTCATAAATGCATAGATTGTGAGCATAATTAGCTTTTGTTATTAATACCACATGAAAAAATAAATCAAGGTCAGACAAAACAAAAATTAAAAACTGATAATGAAAAAACCTTAGGATTTCTGCACTGAGTAAATACCTTTCTTACAACTTTCTCCCATCTAGAGTAATGGATTAACTTTTCTATATCTATGTAGGTTTTATATTCCAATTCCCAATTTTTCTATTTTTTTTCTAATTTTTTTCTAATTTTTCTAATTTTTTCTTTACCTGTGGCTACATGCATTTCAGCACACAAGAAAACAGCAATTATCTTTATTTTACTGTGCTGTTAAACAGGGCATAGTTTTATTATTTCAAAGAAAACACTTCTATAAAGTCCAATAAATCAATGTTTCTTATAGATAAAAGTTTGCAGAAATTTTATTTGCTCTGGTTTTTTTTTTTTCTCTTAACTGGTTTTCTGTTTAGCATTAATTTTAAATGTAAGGTTATTTCAGTCAAGCAATACTTTTAAGCACGCTGAATAGTGTGGAACATTCCTTTATTCTGATGTCATGCAGAAAGCATTTTTCTCAGAAGACATCTTTTGTAGTTGTAACCAAAAGGCAAAAGAAACTGGAGA
Organism: Sylvia atricapilla; assembly: GCF_009819655.1. Classification (NCBI taxonomy): domain Eukaryota; kingdom Metazoa; phylum Chordata; class Aves; order Passeriformes; family Sylviidae; genus Sylvia; species Sylvia atricapilla. The sequence continues at coordinate 60,505,907 of NC_089145.1, forward strand.
TCTCAAAAGGTGGGGGGAGGCGGAGGGTGAATGAGGGGGAAAGGCTTAAAACTCCTCAATCCTGTCACTTCTAAAACTGTATTAGAACCACACATATTTTTGGCAGAGACATCTTAAAACACTCCCTTACAAGCCAACAGTTCTTTGCCACATTCAAGGTCTTATGCTCATTTTTCCAGGTTTTGACTAAAAAAAAAAAAAAATCCCTTGCGTTATTGTACTGTATCGCGGGGAAGTTCGCGATAGTTTCCTGAAAGACGTTTTCATTTCTGACTGGCATCTTCTCAATAGCAGGGGGCCCAGGCATGCCGCTCTCTTCCAGGCAAACCTTTCTGCTCTTCAACAGTACAGCATTCATAATTTGCTGCCAGCACCGCAGGGCAGCTACACAGAGAAGTTTCTGCAACTAAAATAGGTTACATCACACAGGAGTCCGCTATTTGGCCAAGGTGTAAAGCGTATACACCCCGCGCTCAGTTCTTGCCCCTCACAAAAATTAAATGTTATCTACCCCAAAAGACGTGCATTTTCACATTCAGCCTGGTATGTTGTGTATTTTCATGTGTTTATTATGTGTCATCGCTCCCAATTTTAAGTATATGAAAGGGAAAAGATCAACTACAGAAGAAAGGAAACTTTAAAAAAGGTATTAACAGGATAAATACGTGTACTTGCAATAACTTTTCTTTCTGCAAATACTCTGAATTCTTACTGTATGAAACTGTATTTTATGCTGGATGCTACTTCCTAGGCTGTCTTACAGGCATAAACATAAAGGGAAGGCATAATAAGGTAAAATTGTTGAAAAGTATCATCAGCATGATTCAGGAACAAGAGCTTCTCTTACAGGAAGGAAAGTTTGAGTGATCCCAAGATAAATGATGAAATTAGAATTAAGAAAACTTTTATATCATCATATGCTATTGGAGCATTCCACCAAGGTATATTTAGAAAAGGAAAAGAAAGCATTTTGCAAGTACTTTTAAAAATGCTCTAGTTTGAAAGACAGTTATGTACTCAAAATCACAGAATATGCTGAGTTAGAAGGGACCCACAAGGATCATCGAAGTCACCTCCTGGCTTTGCCCTAGACCATCCCAGGGATCACACCATGTGCCTGAGAGGGTGTCCAAACACTTCCTGAGCTCTGTCAGACTTGGGGCTATGACTGCTTCCCTGGGGAGCCTGTTCCAATGTTCTGCCACCTTCTGGGTGAAGAATTTCTCCAAATATCTGATTACAATGTTAAACCCGGCCTTAGCAAAGATGTCATTGCAGCAGGAAAAATATCACGTGTTACCAGTACAGAGTTACACACTACAAATGCAGAAATATATATACATAACCTATTTGAACTGAGAAATCCCAGCTGTGGCTGCAATCACAAGTAATAACACACAACATCCACAAACTTCTGTGTACTCCTTAGAATTACTAGAATAAAATGCACAAGATGTTGGGTTGTGCATGTTATTGGACGTTATTACTGAACTGAGATACAGGTGATATGTGTGTGTATATATATATATATATGAATGTAAAGTAAAATAATACACAGTTGATAAAGATGTTACCTTACCACCCATAACAAACACATGCCTGTTCTTTTCCTGAATGCCTCCTAATTATACCAGCTGAATACCTACCAATACACCAGCTGCAACATATTCTGCCAAAAACACACCATGCTTCAAGGAGGCAAACACCACAGAAATTGTCAAAAACCAGGAATGTTAAAACAGGAGAAGCCTGGTTTCTATAATCTTTTCTTTAGAAATATCTCTGGAATTCTCCCTAGTCCAAGGTAGGACTTGGGAGAACCTTGGCTTTCCATGGGTAATGTGGAACTGGGATCCCAATCTTTTCCTGTGGAAAGAGGGGAAACATGCTCCAAACAGATCTACAGTACTATATCAAGGTAAATCAAAGAATCTTTAGGCTTGGTAGGGACCTCTGGAGATCAGTTAGTCCATCCTCTCTGCCAAGGCAGGGTCACCTGGAGCAAGTTACACAGAAACACATCCAAGTGGGATTTGAATGTCTCCAGCCTGTTCCAGTGCTCTGCCACCTTCAGTGTAAAGAAGCTCTTTCTCACATTGAAGGGGAAACCCTTGTGTAAGTTCAGAACCATTGCCCCTCATCCTGTCACTGGGCACCACTGAAGAGTCTGGCATCATCCTCTTGGCACCTGCCTCTGAGATATTTTATGTGCTACCCTCTCAGTCCTCTCCAGACTAACCAGGTCCAGCTCCCACAGCCTCTCCTCACAAGAGATGTTCCAAACCCCAAATCATCCTTGTAGCCACCACTGGACACTCTCCAGCTGCTCCTTGTCTTTCTTCTGCTGAGGAGCCCAGAACTGGACACAACACTCCAGATGTGACCTCAGAACAGCCAAGGGGGTCAGGATCACACTTCTCAACCCTCTGGTCACACTCTTCCCAGTGCACCCCAGGACAATAAGACCTATCACTTTAATACACTCCTCCAATGCACCAGTGACAGAAAGAGATGTGACTGTTACTACTGTTCAAAAGAAAAAAAAATGTTTTAAAATATCTTTAAACATGGTATCATCTTATTACAATTGCTGGGATTATTCGTAACTGCTTTACTGGGAAAAATGTTTTTTTATACTTTCAAGTTTTGGTTTATAGAGTGAGCTACAGGAGAGCACACAGCTTCTGCATCAGCAGAACTGGCAGCTAAATTCCAGATGTAGGGTCCTCACTGATGGTGATCCATGTACCAGAAAGAATACAGGTAGACTTTCAAATTCCAGGCTGAGCTTGTGGCATTGGCAGTCAAGAAAAACACTTCTTCACTTACTCCTTTTTCCAACTAATTCTATAAAAGAAATTAAATTATTGCAGGAAACATGATCCACTGCTTTATGATATCAATTTTTTTTTTTTAGGAGAAGTTTTTTCTATAAAAAGCAACATCATGCACTGAATCCACACTGTTAGCCTGTTGTCCATCACAAGTACCATGTGCCTACTGAAAAGAGCATTAAAGCACAAAAGGAAAAAAAAAAATGGGACTGCTTTTGAAAGAAATCATGCTAAAGAACTTCAGAGAAGCAGTCCAAAACCAAGAGTTCTAAATGTGAAAATAATATAAGATTCTCAGCCACGAGCAGGATCACTGAGCAGATGAAGGCTAAACAGGGCAGTGTTTCTGCATGCTTCTCAGCCATTGCTTTTGTGTTGCTGTGGAGGAAAAAAAACAACCCAAACAACAAAAAAAGAAGACTGTTTTGTGTTTTAGTCATTCAGTCTTCTTAATATTATTATTTCCCCTCAAAATTTAAATTAATGTGAAATACAGACATTTGATACTAGAAGGGAGTACAAAGCACCAGGAAAGTTAAGCAAGAATGTGGTGTACCTGTATGTTTATGGAAGATATACCACATAACACTGCAACTCAGTAGAAAAAGCTAGTACACAAAAGATCACAAGCACATAAAGACATATATCTATGAAAAGTACAGCAGTGGAAATGATCAGTGGAAAGACAATGCTGAAAACAAAGCTTACCTCCCACACCCTTACAAAAAAAAAAGGCATAAATTACTGTGTGATTTTGTTTCACAAGCTCAATAACAGCAGTTCTCCCTGGCCTTCCTGCTGTGTAGCCCCTTAAATGACAGCCCTAACACTTGACAGTGCAAGTACTTCTTTATTTTCTTCTACAACTGGTCACCCCTAAAGTTTATCATCCCTCATATTTATAACATATCCACCAAAAGCAAAACTTCAGTGTCATTCATAATACTTTGAAAGAGATGCAGCTTCACAAATGACAGGAACCTTGGGGCATTTAAAATCGAATGCATGTTTTAAAATTACTTTAAATTTCAACTATGGACTGTAGCTAGGCCTGCTTGCCTAAAGATAATGCTCTGTATTACCATGCCCTAGATCTGGGTTAAATTTCCAGCCTCCCAAGCTGGCACAACCTGGGGTGAGACTAGTACCTCTTGTTATCGTGCAAGCACCACTTCAGCCGATTAAGGAGCAGCACTGTTCAGCTCTGAAGAGAATCTCATCCTCCTCACCAAGAAGCTGTGTCTTTGAGCACAGAGAGAGGTTAAAAACAGGGTTGAAATGGAGTATATCCTCAGGGCTCCATCAGGGACATGAAAGACAACCCCAGAAAGTATGTTACATGACAACAAAGACATCAAATAATTTTAGCGGAATAGCCGCCTTCTACCTCTACAAGTTTCCCTGGCACTTCCATATGCATACAGCACCTTTTTTCCCCTTCCACCACAAGATTTTTTTGTGCATTGCTTCTTACATGCTACGAAACAGCTGCTGTGTTTCCATCTAGGTAGCTAAATTACAGTGGTGGATTAAGTTATTCACATGTAATGGATCAATTACCTGCATCTTCTGTACTCAGTGAAAAACAGAAACTACTCCTAAGAGGGCATGTGTGGAAAGAAAGCAGCTACTCAGTCCTCTCACTCACAGTCCTAAAATGTCACATGGTCTGGAGCACTCAGCCCTAGAAAGAAGTTCGAAATTTTATTTTACATTAAGGAATGAAGGGGGTTTGTTTCGCTGCTCCCAGGTACCAGCTAAACATTCAAATTAATCTTGTCCCAACGATAAACCATATAGGTGAGTAAATGTGTGGTATTTACACAGAGATTCAGAGACAGTCCAGACACGGGAAAGAATTTCACATGGTTCTTGCCTGTTTTCTGAAGAGAAACAAAGAAAATCCAAATTTTAACTGCTTGCTGTCAGGCAGTTAGGGACCCCTCAGAAAGAAAGGTATCATCACACTATGTGGTGTTGTAAAAGAAAACGTTGCTACACTTAGGCTCATGGTACAAGCTTTGTATCTGATGACTTTAAAGCTTTGTAGTGTGACTACTTGGCTTGAAATCTGATTTTCTCCATTAATGCAGTTATATACAAAAAGAAAAATGACTTTCAGATTAAGGTAAGCAGCTGCATAGTAATAGTGGGAGTAAAAGCAGCATCTGTGGTTTCATTGTGAAAATCAGTATTAGTTTAAGACTGGATATTGGCAAATAAATGGCTGAAAGGCTACATACCTGCTGGAATATAGAAAAAGCCAAAAAGGCCAGTGCTGAAGTGCCTAAAAATTTGAAAGATATATATACTGCTGAAAATTAAATTGAAATACATTTTCTAAATACCTTCTGCAACATAAGTGGCCTGTATCTTCTTTCAAGACAGAGTATCAGTTTATTTCAAATTTAGAGATATTGGCCTTGATTCAAATTCATGGCAGTTATAGAAACCAATGTTCCATGGCTTGATTCAGGTGGCAAGCATTAAATCTTTTTCCTGCTGTCATGCAACAACAACTTTAATACAAATTAGCACTGCCAAACTCAGTTTCCTGAGCTCAGAAGTCCTTGATGCTACTCCCTGAATTTTATTCATACTTTCACACGGATTGTGCTTTGCTGAAATTGTTGTAGCTGACAAGAGACAAAAAAAAATACAATTTAATGACACTGGATTCAGTATTATAATTCATGACATTGTAGAAAATTTAACATGCAGCTCTTCATTATTTTTTTAAGTGAAGTAAGGCTCAATCGAATCCATACAATGTTTGTGGGAGGGGTTTAAACGTGTAAATTTGGGTTCTATTAGTCAGATCTTCCCTTCAGACCATTTCTTTATGCTGAACCTAATCTTGCTAGTCAACAATAAGTCATTTTTCAAGATACCAATTTGACTTTTACAACGCCCTTCTTAGGGTTCAGGACAAGACCATCCAAACCTCGGAAAATACGACGCAACAACCCCAAATCAACAGTTTTCCTTCTCAACGGGAATTAACTAAACCTGACAATCCAGACAACTCAGAATGAGCTCCAGAGGGTAGATCTGAGTCAGAGAAAGCACATTTCCACTTAAGAAAGAGCCCTCTGTTTCTCCAATCAGCCACTCCAGACTGATGGGCCCTTAATTGCAGAGTTCCACAAAAAACAGTGGGAAATGCCAATGAGTACCTAAGCCTTCTCCGTTTCCATGGCCATGCTCAAAAAAACCCTGGCAAAAATTTGCATTTCAAGGAACGCCCAGTTCCAATTCCTTGCGAGTCCCATAGAAGTAAACTAAAATCCAAAACCACTTCCTAGCAAAATTTCTGCCAAACCAGTCAGCTCCCGTAACTTTAAAATGAACAGCTCATTCTATCTGAATTCAGACTTCGAGTCACAGCCAGTCATTCACAAGTCTGTTTTCCTTTTTTTATTAATATTTTACCACTAATTTATAATCCAGGAGTACCAAAAGCTAATCAAGCTCTTGGCTTTAGTGTGCTGCCAGTAAAAAGGCATATGCCTTTTGGCATGGTCAGTCCTGGTCAAAGACTTATAATGTGTGAAGACAAAGGAAGAAAAACAAACTAAAATAACATCCCTTTTCCTCCTCAAAATTCTGCAATGATGAGGATAGCCTTGCAAGTTCTATGACTAACAGGATTTTCATTTTACATTGAATTTTAACCTTTTTTTATTTTTTAATGATTGCAGCCTAGCTATTTTCTAAGTGACATGCTTTCAGAATTTAACTTCTTTATATAAAAGAAGACATTCACCAGTTTCTCAGTTACCTCTTTATCTGCCAAACTGTAACTACCTTCAGCCAACTGCCTTGTAAGTGCAAATAAAGAAAGAAACACTCAAGTCAGCACAGGGTAACATCACTGAGACTCTGAAGCATTGATATATATGTGTTCTGGCTGGCCCTTCCTGCTGCTTTTCTCATAGGGAATACTGGTGCTTTTCCTGAGAAAAGGGGAAATTATATTTATGATTCTCCTCATAAATGGGTTTAAATGATTCCCCAATATAAACAGGACTAGAGTCTTTCTCACTTACTCTTCAAAAGCAAAGAGACCAAAAAATAGTGATTAACGTGTTGAATTAAAAGTGTGAATTCCTGTGTGTGTATGTGTGGGTGGGTTATGAGTCTTTTGGCTCTAGAAAATTTTAACCCCAGTTTCAAAGGATAATGTTTTTAATAACTCATGTTAACAATTACACACACTTATCTGAGATTTGTAGCTATTTTGCCAACAGTCAGTGCTAAGATAAAGATAAATTTGTGAAAATCCTGCTCCTACCTCAATGTCATACAGGTAGGAAATAGACTTCAAAGAGCACCAGAGGTGTTCACAAAAATGAAAAAAAACAAAAAGAGTAAGGAAAGCAACAGGTTCAAGGCATATTATGCATTGATAAAATTCACTCTATATCTTACTACATATCAAGTGTTTATTAATTGTCAGGAATAGAAATGCCACGATTTTTTTAAGACTCATAAATGTGAATGCATAAAACAGACTTCCAGTATCTATTTGCAGTTTGGAATTGCAGAAATGGCAGTGTTACCACTGAAATCAGAGAAGGGTCTCTTATTGATTTCCTCTGCAGTAGGCCCCCCAAGTGATAAAAAAAAAAATAAAATCAGATATTTTAAATGTAAGTGCAAGCTTCCAAGAGAACCTGAACATCTTACTGACACTGACTTATTTTGGTGACTAATAGCAAGACATTATATAAAATTTTGGCTCTAGCGCCTACAGTAAGTGATCGTTTTTGCATCTAAGGCATAAAAACACATTCAGAGAGGAAAGAATAGGAAAAAGCAGAAGAGGAAAGTTGGAATGAATTTTGATGGGATTTCCTAGCTGCACTGCTCATACTCAGCTTGAGTGAATTCACAACAGAGCACTGGAGCCAGTGTTACTTAACACAAACTAATAATCTGGCTCTATCTACTGCTGTCCAGAGAAAAATAAGCACAAGCTTTCCCACCACAGAGATTAAAATACAAAAAGTGACCCTAATGAACATAATGGTGTTGGGGGAATTACCGTATCTTTTGCACAAATCAAAAGAAAATGATGAAGGGACAGAGAGAGTAATGGCTGAGCAATAATGCCTCATGTAGCCTTACTGCTAAGAGATTCATAATTAAAATCTTCCCTAGCTGTGTGCACAGTGCCCATGGCAATGTGTGCCTTTGCACTTCACAGAAATAGGGGAAAACTTCCTGACAGAGGACTGTGAGCCCAAGATAAAGCACTGAAAGAGGTATTTAAACCTGTAAAATATGCTGGACACCTGTTGAGAAATTCACAAAAATTATATATATATATATATGGTGATATATATTTTGGGATAACTAGACATCAGCTAGATACTTAAGGATTAGAACAATTCAACTTTCTTCATGGAAAAAAACCCTTTTTTTTTTTTTAAATAAAACTCTTTAGTGAATGTGAGTCAATAACTCCTCAAAAATATTTCAAAATCTAACCAAATTCCCAAAATGAAGTGGAACCATACAACTTGGGCAGATTATGTTTTGAAAATTCTTACAAAGATACTTTCTAGCCTATCTGATAGTTCACCTTTTTTTTTTTTTGCAGTTTTTCTTATGCTTATAATGTGAAAAGTATCTTACTGCCCTAAACTTCAGGAATAACTCTCAATTTCTGAGAAGTAATGAGTCATTTCACAAGTACCGTGACTACTATGATGATTTATCAGACAAAACCCAAAGAAAAAAATATATTAATTTTATTATTCTCTAAGCCTATCTAATTAATAATATTAGACACATTAAAACTACCACTAAACAGAGTTTTAATAAAAGTTGTACTAAGAGAATGATTCAAAATCACTCGAAATCAGTGACAGTCTTCCCATTAATTGACTTTTATGAGCGCTGAAAAAAGGCTGAATTGGTCAGTAATGATGCTCCAAGGCACAGCACAAAATAAAATTATTTGTAAATAAATAAAAATTACTATTAAATAAAACACAGAAATATGCAACCACTGTACCCCTATCACACCAGAAGAAAAGCCACCTCCAGAAGTAATCTTTGGTAGAGCTTCCCACAAAGCTATACCTACTTAATACCACCCTGCTTTTTTGGGACACATGAATCTGAAGTGTTTAAAGCAATGATGAAGTATTTAAAGCCTGAACACACCAGGGGAATGTCCTCCATGACAAATGCCAGGTGCTGCTGCCAGCAGAGCCATTCCCTGCCCCTAGGAGCTGGCAGAACAGAACGTCTCAATGGGCTCCCAGGACAGCCAACCCTCTGAGGAGGCATTTAGTAACTTCCCCTAGCCACCAGCAGGAATAAACTTCAGTGCCATGCACTTAAAAGAATAGAGAGAAAAGGCTAGATGGGGACACAAAAAAAAAAATCGAAAATAAAGCCTTCTGCCTGCTTGCTTCTGAATGGTAAGGAGAGAACAAAACAAACACAAAAATACAAATTCCCTAAATTAAGAAAAATAGTTAATGCAAAGTTATACCCCAGGGCTCTTTTTTTTTTTTTTTTCCTACGTTTTGTAGCACTGTATCTGTTTCATTTTTTTTTTCTAGTTTTGCTTATTTCAATTTTATATAAATCTTAAATGGATGCTCTTTGGATAACTGGATGTTCTGGCATACTGCGTGTTGGCAATGAGCACTCATTCATTAAATATATGAGCGATGCTGAAAATCTTTAATTGGGTAAGATCCCTGTACTTAACTATTAAATCTAAAGTAGAAATGCAAGGGTTTGAAAGGCTGGGCCAAAGATTTATAACAGGAAGAGAGTGTGTATCACCATTCTTGCTGCATTAGCATACACTTAAAAGATCACCAGTGCATTTTGAAAGTTCTGTCATCTAAAACCACATGATGATACAGAATTGGTTTTAAAATTCAGCCTGAAGTATCTGCATATTTCATATATTTTTATTAGGCTTTAAATGTTCACGTGCTCCTGACACCCTTCACTATCTACTGCTTGGTATTGGCTTTCACATCTTCAAAGAATTTACTCATTTTAATGGTAAAATTTACTCAATTTTAAAAGCATTTCTTTCTGGCAGAAATAAGGAACCCAAGGAACCAGTCCAGCTTCTACTGAAAACTGGATAAGGTTACATTGTTCTATGAAAATCACAATCCAAACAGCATTTTATTGCTAGTGGGCAAAAATTTAGAAAATAGTAGTGACTGGGAAACCAAAGTCACATTTTTCAAAACAGGCCCTTAAGGATCTATATATCTCTGTGCTTTTCAATGGGATTAATGTTTCTGAAGACAAAATATATCTGAAAGTGAAATTTAAGATTCTCAAGCACTTTGAACTGTTTTGAAAATACCACCCTGCAATTTCAAATAATTGTTCAATAGAGAACATTGGGGTTTCTTTGCTTTGAAGTAGCCTTTCTCTAAAGCTAGAAATTTTAATATAATTTACTAGGGCTTATGGAAAATTTTTCACTTAAACAAATCTACAAACCCAAGTTTCAATTTCTTGGGCAACTTCAGCATCTGCTTTGTTTATACTAGCAAGTGAAATTGAAAGCAATACATTATCCAGCCTTAAGGGCTTGCTTCTCTTTCTCCTTTCAATTAATCTTGTCTCCAAGGAGTCCTGCATTAAAATAAAATAAAATAAAATATCAATACTATTCTTTTTTAATTTCTACGTGTTTAATTGTAAGCAGCAATTAATCAATTTTTTTCAATTTCACTTCTTCTTGGGGGCATCTCACTGATAAAGCGAAAATCAACAACAATGTATTAATCAAATAATCACAAAACTTCGAGGCAAAAAAGTGTTTACCCCATCAAGATTTTAACCTAAAGCTAAGCAAATCCCATCTTTTACTTGAATTATTAGTAAAACTCATTTATTTTTCCTCAAAAAAACATTTTCAGCGTATATATTGAATTTCAATAGCAGAGGGCCAGTTTCTCTTTTAAATTACACCCTGCAACTTCATTAACACCAGTGGAATTGTTTGGATATAAGTAATGGCAAAAAAAAATTACTCACAGTTTACACCTTTTTTTTTTTTTTCTGACTACTTTTTATTAGAGAAAAGAGAGCTCATGCCTAATCCACATTGATATTCCCAGTATGATCCTAAAGCCTGGAAAATGCAAATTTCAATCACTTTGACATTGTTGTTGCTACTAAATCCACTTTAAAAGGAAGAACATTAGATACTGCCTCTCTCTTCAACATTTTAATATCAGTGGATGAAATCAAATCTCTCTGGATCGGTTTGGATTTTGATCTTTGTGCAAGATTAGTGAAGAGTCCCCCAGATTTTCATTCAAACCCCTCAGTTTCTGAGAATTCTCAGTATATCTGACAAGCTGGCCTTCCTACTCCAATTATTTTTGTGAATATATATAAACTCCTCTGACAACATATTTGACCCCATTTATATAGGACCTGTCATCAGGGGCTTTTTTAGGTACTGTTACAGATAAGAAATTCAAGTATTCCAGGAGTTAATATCAATTTCTAGAATAATTCTTACAATATTAACCTTTTTGCTTGTTTGTTTAACCTATTTAATTATTTCCAGCCTCTTAATCAGTTCTGATAACTTAGTTATCTGCAGCAATCTCTATACTTCTGCACAGGCAAAATGCTGTCCATCAACAGACATCCTGAAGCTTCCTCTTCTAAGCTGTAAACTACTATTATTTCCCATTGAAAGATTTAAAAAGTTTTGGCATATTTCTGCTGCACAGCTAAGTTCTTAAAAAAAAAAAAAAAATAAAAAAAAAAAAGAAAAGAAAAGAAAAAAAAAAAGCAGCATAGGGCTGATTTATATTCATTTACCTAAATAAAATACATCTGCCAAATTGTTTTACACCGTGCAGTAGTAAATTCATCACTGGAGCAGGAATGAACACCCTTCCAATAAGAAAAGTGTAAACACCAACAACTTCATTACAGCACATTCTGCCACACGCCACTTCCCCACTCACAGCATCATCACAGCCTGGGAGAGAGGCTTTGTGCTTCCTGGGAAGGGAATTATTTGTGAGAAACTTATTGCCATTATTAATTTTCTTTGCCTTTGTCAGGACCTGGATCTCTTACACAAGAATTGCCTTTATTTATACATGTATATTTTGTACGTCTAAGATATATCTTATATATCTGCCTTATTAGATTTATATAAATATGAATAAATATAAATATTATTTCTATTTATCTGCCTTATTTAGCCTCAAGCAGAAAACTTGAATATGTGAAGACATGTGTCTGACTGGCAAGTTACCTGAGAAATTAAAAACTTCACGGTAAGCACAAAACAATTGACAGGATTTGTTTGCATATATTGTACTCATATTTTTTTTAAATGTAGAACTTATATCTGCTTCATACATTTTATCACCTTTAATTGTAAAAAGGCAGCCTGTGAATTATATATAAGAATTTAGTTGTGATCAAGGGTGATTATAGTTTCTTTTTATTGTTATATTTCTAGCTCAGGTTTACACGAGTGGTCATATTTCAGATTCACACAAGTGCAAAGTTAGCTCTATATTATTTTGATTAGTTGTTTTGCTATCTTTATGGAAAAATAAATAAATCCATAGCTCAATAAGAACTCAAATAAATACCGTGTCAGCAAAGCAGCTGATTACATTATCTTAAAAGATCTGATGGAGAGAAATGTATATTGACAATTATATTTTAGTGACCATAGAGACAAAACCTCAAAATTCAGTGGTTTTAATGCTGTTGGCCTTATGCAAAAATAAGATTTTCACTTGATTAAATACTCAAATTTCATCTGTTTCATTACTTTAGTAAGGAGATTGCTAGAAAAAGTTTTTATATGCTCTCCAGAGACAAAAAAACATTCAGGTTTGACATAATAACAATGACTGCTAAAAATATGTCTGTCAATACGTGATCTTAAAACAATCTCATTAAGAGAGGTATTTCTCAGGTATTGTTACAAGGCACACTTTTAATAAAATGCTATTAGCACTTTATTAAGCAGTTTATGTAGTGCTGTTTTAATGACGAATCTATTGTTTCTTGCCCAAAGTTTTCAGCATCTTGATAACTTCAACATCTTTTAAATCTTATAAAGCATCTTCACACTTCTCTAAATCCATACCAAGATTTTTGAGTACCTATTCTCTTTGGCCTCAGTTTAATAAGCTGTCACTAGAACTCAACTGAGAAAATGAGTTAAAAACAGCTGTCCAGAGTAGGGATCTACAGAGGTGAATGATTATTTGAGTTCACTCTGTTGTGAAATAATTCTACAAATTCAATAAAAGCAGTTGCATGTTGCATATCTAAATGACACCTGTTTGCCAACAAGGAGCTGGGCCTGCAGTGTTCACCTCTAAGAGAGTTCAGACTTCACTCTCTAATTCAAAAGTCACAGAAAACACAAAAAGATGAAGTCACAAAAAGCACGAAGTCACAAAAAGCAAGAAAGCATACCAATTCCCTTTTCTTTTTAAAGGTGCTTATTTCAGACTTTGATTATAGCATATTTTACCTTTCAAAGGGCAAGGATGATCCTTAAAGCACCAGGTGCTGGACAGCAGTGCATGTTCAAGCCCTGGTCTCCTGTTTGCACTCTGTCTTTCCCCACCTTCTTCCATCCCACTGCTTTTCCATGGAGGAACACACAGCACTTTACAAATCCTTGTTTCCACTTTTTCTACAAACAAATAAAGTGTTGCAAAGCTGATCTTGCCTCCTGCCTTCACCTTCACTAAAAGACCTCAGAGTTTTTGGGCAGCAATCCAGTTCATCAAACCGCCCAATGGACATCCTTGCCCATGTCCTGGGTTCTTTAAGAAAAGGGAGAGCTCTATCTTCTCACAAAAGGATGGGCAGACAGCCTCTGGGCTTGGACCTGCAACTCAGGTGTGCTCTCACTGAACAGCCACACACACCTTCATCGTGATACCTTGGACATTTTGGCCCATGGGATCATGAGAAGAAGAAAGAAGTGTCCACGCCATATACAACCCCAAATAATTCCAAACGGAAGCTAAAGAGATTTCCAGAAGAATGCTGCTCCCACCAACTAACATTCCTTTCTTCCTCCTGCAGATCAAAAAGCCCTTTCTGCCCTCAATCCAGCCATCAGGTCACAGTGATAAATGTTCAGTACTTCTCATCTGGTCCTTCTGGTAAAAGCTGTGCAGCTCTGTACAACTGTGTAAGACTCCACAATACTTCTACTTAGAAGGTAACTTTTCACCTAAGACATTCCATCTGGTACCCTCACTTTCACAAAGGAAGCCCAGTTCCTTAGTCAACATGAAGATACTTCCTTATTTACCAAGGGCAGCTCACCCAGGGAATTTCTTCATCTCTTTTCATCTCTTTTCATCTCAAAACAAGCACAGTGTTTCAAAGGTGAGGACAGAAGCAAGCCCCAGACATGCAAACCTTTAAACATGTTTTATGCCAAGCAGTGAACTCATCTGACTGCAGAGTAAAACAGTACCTAATTACATGAGCAGTGGTCTTGCATGTTCTGCACCAAGTGTAATCCTTTAAGGTTCACTTCAAGAACAAAATGCTCCCCTTAAAAAATAATGCTTAAAAATGTGTGCTTAGGAATGAGTAGGCATTTCACCAGCAGCTTGATGCTCCCCCAAAATAAGAACTTCTTTCCTGTAATAAATCTGTTTCCAGGAAATAATAGGCATCAACATGATATGTAACAGTGGTTAAAAAATCAGGCCTTGAAGGGCTGAATGACCACAGGAGCTCTTTTTTAATGTCCAGAGAAGTTCTTAAAAATTATCTATTTATTTGACTTTTTTTTTTTTTTTTGCATTTATATATGGCCAACTTGATGCAAAGCATTTCTGCACAATGATGGGAAATTTTAATAATTAATCCTGTTTTTTCCATTCCTGAAGCACTTCATATCTCTTAGAGACACATCAGACAGAGCGAACCAAATGTCAGCTTCAACTTTCATGAGTTTTTAAGTGTTATTTGCCATTTTCTTGTGCACCCATCTCTTTTGTAGAAACAAACTTTTCTTCCCGTTTTCTTCCTGTTAAATTTCCATTTCCAGTGGACTTCTTTTTAAAGATTCAGTGTCACTGGACCTCTGAAAATTCTCACTTACTTCAAATTACATATCACCTGCAATACAGAACTGATTTCCTTGGTTTCTTCCAGAATACTTGGGAACATCCTTGTAGTAACCATATAAAAACCCCAAGTAGCAGGAGCCCCCCTGATGACCAAGACACAGCTTATAAGCAATTAAAAAAATATGCAGACACTGAATTCAGCATGAACCATTGATGCTAAAGAATGTCTGTAGCATGCTTCCATTTCTGATTAATCCTGTCCACAGTGTTAAGTAGTAGAGGAACAAACAAAATTCCACAGTTCCCGGAACAGTTTTGCATAATTTTGGATACAAAAAAAGACTTCTGATTAGTAACTTCCTGTGATTTTTTTCCCTCTAGAAAATAACTGATAATCATTACCTATGAATTGTGCTACAGCCATAATTTTATGATCCATCTATTATGATCTCTATTATAATCATAGTATATCTATTATGATCCCCAACATTTTAAAAGACTCTGACATAATCTTCCTTTTCTAGACTCCCACTGTTTCATTGCAGGTGAATTTCAATCTCGTAAACTCAATATACTCACACAATATTTAATATCACATATAAGCAATTTCATCACAGTTGAAGACTTCTGTGATCTTCTGTGGTCTATCTTTTAATCAGGGTTTGTTCAGCCACTTGAAATTACAGCTGTTACTGACCCATCCTTAACATTATTGTTGCACAGTTTGCTTTCACTACACTGCGCTAACACGCAAAAAAAAAAAAAAATCAGTGTTTCCTATTAGACAGCTCTAAAATTTTAGAGTTGGTCTACTCCACACCAACCATCAGATCTCAGGGCTGTGCTGGGCCTCATTAGTGTGCAGCCTTGCAGCAGAGAAGGCCAGTGGCATCCTGAGCTGTATTAACTGGAATGTCATGCAGTAGGTGTCCCTCTCTTTCCAACACCTGGAGTATCCAGTCCGGTTTTGGGCTCTCCAGGAGAAGAAATACAGGCATTCATTGGAGCAAGCCACCAAAACACAAAGAGGACTGCACTACATAATGTATTACAAGAGACTGAGAGAACGGGGTTGGTTGGTTTGAGGTGAAATAAAGACATTTCTGCCTACAGCTATTTACTGGAGTGCTACAAAGAAGATGGAGCCAGACCCCTGGCAGATGTGAACAGTTTTAGGACTGTAAGAGATAAAGACAGAAGCTGGAATAAAGGCAGCTCCTAATGGAATATTAGGAAAACCTCTTTTGCCATGAGGCAGTGAAACATTAAAGGTTGGTCAAGTAATAGATACAAGTGATACAATAATTCTACAAGTTGTAGAATCTTCATCCATGGAGATATTCAAACTCTAATTTGACACAGGCCTGGACACCTGATCCTGCTTCAACAGTGGGGGTTGGACCAGATGATCTCCAAAGGTTCCTGCCTGATCTCCACATCTGGCCTGTGACTGGAAGCAAGTCATAGCCTAAGCCTCTTGTGACATCATACAGTAAAATCAGGCCCTGGTCAAGATTGGTAATAGATGTTCTAACCTGAAAAGAAATCAAAGTGTCTCCTACACTTGCAAGTTTGCTGTGGAAGAAATGCAGCTTCCTCTCACTCTCTATCCAAGGCATTCCTGTAGGCTTCTGAGCTATATTTTTCTTCCCCAGAAATATAATCTACACAATGATTTTCTGGAATGTAACTACCATTTTTCTCTCTCAAGGTGACAGGAAACGTAGCCACCCAACTTTCAATTCCCCCTCCTGGAACTCTCCAAATCTCTCCTCCTGATTAAAAACCTGGTTATCAAACCACTACTATATAATTAGTTCTGGATAATGATCCTCCTGATGAACAGCATTCCACAATTTGCCTTTCACCTCCCTTTCCTTAAACAAATCAACACAAGAGTGACACAAGTTGTACACTACAATGACATGGACTCCAAGTTTCAGAAGGTTGAAAATTACTCTTTTATTTTTGGGATGTGTCTTCTTTATATACTTTTTTTTACACAGACCAATTTGATTGGTAACAAGAAAACAAATTTTTTCAATCACATTGGTCAGAGCAGAGGGACATCAAGAAGTCCCTCCTAGAAAAAGAATGTAAACACAGGTACAGTTACAAAAACACTTCTCTTCTTTACGGAAAAAAGAATTTCAGAAAACCAAAACATCTCAAGCAGGAACCAAAGCTACACAAGAGCAATGATTTCAAGCTAGAACTCAAGGAAGAGCAAAGTGTATACCTGCAGCTACCCAGATAAATCTGAAGCCTTTCTAGTAGTGCCAAGTCTACACTGATAGAGCTGAAATACATGACTTCAAATACTTGAGCATACAACTAAACTTATATTCATGATAACTTATCCCTGCTAACATGAAAACTTAGATATTTATGAAAACAGTTATTGCAAATAAGTTCTTTCTCAAAAAATGACGTACAGAAATTTTATGGGTCTGATGTTGCATACCTTTGACAAAAGTTATCAATGCACATTTTGATTACATGCCCTTTAAACTAATGCTCATACCACTACTAGTTGATTTTGTTTACTTTTATCATGTATAAAATAGACTGCATCCTGGTCTAAAAGTGTAATACACGCTGAAGTTCACACGTGTTCATTACAATGTTCAAGTCAGCACTGTAATTAATTTTATGCCATTGGGGTTTCACCAAGCAAAAATAATATCCAAGCATTTAATTTCACTAAATTCAATCTGTTTAATATGCTTGAACATTAAAAAAAATAAAACTTCAAATAGGAGTGTAAAATTAACTGTGTTACAGAAAACCTTCATTTCCAACAAATGAAGAATAAACAGCAATTAAAACTATGAACTCTTCAAAGCAGGCACTTTTTTTTTTTTTCTTTTCCTAGGCATTGTATGGTATGATGCCTTGTCCATACAGTCCAAATAAGGTCTCCCTTAATCATATCAACATGAGATAAAAACACATCATAAAGCAGGGTAATTAAGCTGTGACACATCTCATACCCATTCATGAAATGCACTGAAAATGACAGTAGCCAAAAACTACTTAAATGAGACCAGTTTCTTTAACAATTTTCTAAGCGAGAGAATCACCAAGGAGACTTGCTACAGCTTCCAGAAACATTCCACATAACAATGCAAGAGCAGGAGTACTGGGTCAGACCAGTGTTTCCTGTATCCCATCTCCAACAAGCCTCAAAAGTAGCTGCAAGGAGCAACAACAACAACAAAAAAAGCATAAATAATACACACCCAAAGTCTCCATCCGATCATTTTCAGCGCAGGCATTTCCTCAAATAAAAACTAGTAACATTCAGTGGATTACTCTGTCATTAATTTGTTCCATCTCCTCTACGTTTCATAAGAGCTTTTCACACCTTAACACATTTAAAAGACATCACCTTCCTCTGACAGGAGCTCAGCATCCCAGATCAACCAAGCACACGGATAAAATGCTCACATTAGCAGCAGTTACAGTAGTACTGACATATTCACTACACAACAGGTACCACAGGACAAAACCCCTGCCCTGAGCCCCCAAAATCCTAGAGAGCAACTATCAAATTAGAGATTGGAAAATATTTAGAAGCAGCAAGATGACAGGAGCTAGCATCACGAGAAGTGATATCTAGTTAGGAGTAGCTTGATGCTCTTGTAGACAATTCAGGGAAGCAACAGCTTGGGAAGAGAGATGAATCCAAATGGTGATGTTACAGAGGAATCTGTAGCCCAAGCACAAGGTATCAAACAAATGCACGTTTGCAAAATAGGAAATGGGCAACAGGGCTGGTGTAACAACTGGAGGGAAAACCTTGACAAAGAGAAACAGCATGATAGAGCTGGGTGAAGAAGGACTCGAAACTTAGGGCAAGACATTAATATTTCATGCGCCAGAGAAGAGATGTCAGGGGGGACATAAAAAGACATGGTCAGTGTGACAGTCTGTCACTCTGAAAATGATCTCTGTAAGACCATTCTGGATAGATAGGGCTGAAGAAAAATATTTCTCAGTGGTAGTGAGGATGAGCATTTAACTGAAGAGTAGGCAGGAAAGCAAACAGCAGGGAAGGTGGGCAGAAAAAGCCTGCAAGACTTCGATGCAGTCTGAACACAAAGAACTTCAGAACAGAACAAAACAGTTATATTACTTCAACAAAAAACACAATATAGCAGAGAAAGAGCATCCCTTTCCATGGTATTCCATGTCTGCATCCAGCAGTCAGCTGTTTAAAAACTTCCTGAAGCTGAGTTGCATCATCTCCACCACAATTAACAGCTCCTCAGAGATGCAGTAGAGTAATACATGATGCATTTTTGAGCCTCTTCATATTTTGACCTCTGAAACACCCTTTGGCAAGGAATTCCACTGAGCAATTCAACTGCATGCTCCAGGATAGGATGGAAGGGAGCCACACAGAAAAGCCATGAAAGTGAAAACAGAAACAACAACAACAAAATTACAACTTCTGTTAAATGTTTTAAAACTGCTTCCTGAGAAACACAGGATGTTTCCTTGTTCTCACAATATTAAACTTAATGAATACTTGTTCTCCAACTACCTTCTTGAGGCCTTGTTCAGTCAGCTCTTGTACCAAGAGGAAGTATTTTACTTCAGCTCTTCCTCTGACAAAACTCCTTCCATGTATCTCATCAGCCTTTATGCCCTTATCTCAAACTACAGCATCTTTTTGAAATAATGATTAAAAAATAACCACAGACAGATTTCCCACACTGCATTTATGGATTGGCATTCATGGTTTTGGTTTGGTTTTTTTCTATTTCTTTCCTACTCACACCAGATAATCTATTTGCCTTTTTAACTGCTGTGCTATGGGTAAGAGGTCTTTATCAGTGAGGCTGCCAAATTACAGACCTCTCCTAACAGGTAATATAGGAATGTTTAATTAAAAAGTGGATGGAGGGCTTGTAAAGAACTCTAGGAAATCTGTTTTGACTAAGGGAATCTAAGCCAAGCAATAAGGAGATGACAGAGAAGCAAGACTACATTTCCACTGAGATGGATCTACCAAAGCCTATGAACCATTTGCAAAGAGATGATACTTAAATTGTCTTTCCACATAAGATTATGCAAAGATGAAGAGCAGAATTAAGGGGGGAGGAGGGGAAAAGAGGGCGGCTGAGAGACAACATGTTGCAGAACTCCCACACAAAGCTGGGTAGTGAATGAGAAAGATCCTCCAAGGGATGCACTGAAGAAGTGATCAATTCAAAAGCAGCGAAGATGGAATTTGCCAAGTCATAGGGCAAGAAGAACAGGGACATGGTCAAACTGTTTTCACAGCTGGCTGGCAGGCTGAAAGAACGAAAGCTCCAGATTTAAAGCACAGCTCAGGATGATTAAAGTGATCTTTAGAAGTCCGTATCTTGCTGGCAGAGACAGTCTCAGAAGTAGCCCAGTGTGATCAGCCCACTCAGTCCCCTGTGCCCCTGCCTCTTGGTGTGCCCTCAGCCTGCTGCCACCACTGCAGCACTCCCTGCACCCTGCCCCAGCAGCACTGCATCACTGGGGGATGCCAAGAAGCTGCTTTCCTCATGGTATTGCAACACCCAGGGCTCTTATTTAGCAGCTGAATTTGCTTTATACAGCCCTCTGAGAAGATCAAGATTGACCTGAGCTAGTGTGAATTCCAGCTGGAACTGGGTACTCCTTTACCAGCAACCAGGAAACAAGGGGAAGGGCAGCCTCACTGCTATGGATCTGCTTTGCCTTTTGTTACCCATTCCTGGATCACTTAACCACATTTGCCATCTTTTCCTAACCCTTCTCTTGGAAATTACTATAAAATTTCACAAGTACAGTTCTCCACCCTGAATTCTCTTCAAAGAATTGGTCCGTGAAGTGGGACAGACTAGAACAAAATTACTACTTAATTTAATTTTTTTTTTTTGATTTTCCTATTCCTCTCCATTTTGCATTCACATCTCCCATGAAAGATGTTTTGTAGATGGGCTATGTGACTGCACAAAAGCCAAGATGAGTAAGAAACTCTATAAACTAACTTGTTTTCCAACAATTACATGTGCACATGCAAACACTCACAGATACTTCTCTAGACCAACCACTTCTGAAAATACAAATGGAAATAACAGTAATCTTCCAAGCTCTCTCTTTTTCATTTCACACAGCAAAGAAAAAGAAAAAAAACCCCACCATTCTTACTAATAAACTTTATTTATTAACATTTTCTGTCCCTTAGAAAAAAAAAAAAAAGATAAATTAATTATAATTTGCTCCTATTTGGACAATTTTGTGCATAACTTTCATTTCAGTGATGTGTTGAAGAAAGAGCCAAAATCAACACATACATTTTCTTAAGTGAAGACTTGAATAAAACAAAGGCAGGCACTTGGTTCCTCTTTCATTCCATATGATACACAGCTGCCTCAATCCCATCAGGAAACAGGCAACAGGAAATTCTTCACATTCTGAAGAGAAATCTAAAGATGTGTCTCATCACCCTTCCTCCTGAAAGTGCTTTTCGATTGTCTAAAAGATGTTTATACTCGTTCTAAAATTATTAATTACTTCGCTTCGCTTTTAAGCAGCTATAGGCCTCATTAAGTAGCTAACAAGGAGACAAATTTCTTTTTCTTTTTATAAGTTGCCTACACTTTTTCCTTGCCTTCATCTCAAAAAATATAAATTGTTAAGGAAACCTTAACACCTATGGACAAAATCAAAGCCAAGTACTGGAGCTATTGGAAAACATTCCTTCATAATGTGCTGCTCCTGTGTTATTTGTGCTTCTAACTATAGCTCTTGCATATATAATTCCATTATGCTTTTATAAATCACCATTTTGAAAAATGCTTTTGAACCATTAATATATTTTCCTGGTTAAAATTCTTTGAGATGTTCTTAACAAGAGTCTTAGATAATGAATTTGGGCAAACTCTGGAACAGTCTTTACAGTATTATCATTCTCATTAATTTTCAGAACTACCCACTGTGTTGAGATGATTGTCATGGGCCTAAGACTTCAATTTGGCTAAATATTTTTGCATATATTTCAACATATAAGTAACTAACAGATGTTTAAAATGTTAAGTTCACAATCTAGAAATAGTTAAATATTTACTACCGCATCATAATTTGGTTTTGCACTGATTTTTATTTTTCTGCTTCTATCTTTAAACACTCTTTTAGAGTCCTGCTTGGCTGTAGGCAAAATGCTTTAAAATAACATCCCATGAAAACAAAACATACTTGATTTAGTAAATACAGCTGTGTTTTTAAAGAAAGAAAAGAAATAAACACTCAAAAGGTACCACAAATTAAGAACAGAGAAAACATTTAAGAAAAGAAAAACATTCAATGTAGAAATGTTACTTTTACCTAAGATCTAGGCTTAATGTAAAACCTTTTCAATTGTTTGCATATTAAAAGCTGTAAAATTCACGTTTTATTTTTGCTTTAAAAACCTACTGTCTTACACCATTCCTAGAAGGCTCTATTAGATGAAAAACAACATTACTTTCAAAATGTTCCTACACAGCATATACAGTATCTTACTTTAGTCCAAATCATCCTTTGCCTTTTTGCCTTTTTTTTTGTTTGTTTGTCTGTTTGTTTTGGGGATTTTTTTTTTTTTTTGTTATCTTTGAAGACCGCTTCTGTTTCCATTGTTTCATCCTTAACCATTCACATCTCAGAGCAATAAGTATTTCATTACTGGTTTATCTGTCCAGAGGCTTGAGAAGCAGTAACAATTAACCCTCCCTTCACAGTGATTGATACAGGCTTTGCTTTCAATTTGTTCCACTACACAGATCATGAAATTCTGAATGCGATCATCCTTATTGACCTACACTTTCAAACACACGGCTACAAGGAGATGAAAGTAATTATGAAAAGGAACACACAGGGCTACTCAATGCTTGAAACAAAGTCTTGGAAAATCTTTTAGATGACCTTCTCGTAAAATTAGCGCCTTTTGACGTGAAATGAAACTATGGATTTTCTTCGTCATCTGGAAATATTCAACGTAAATCTGATCAAGGTACAATAAATATCATTCTATCACAATGAGCCCAGTTCTAACGTCACATCAGTTCATATCTGACCCAATAAACAGTAACTTCAACCACAGTGATCATAGGATCACGCCCTATATATTTTTAAAGTTTCCCCTGTCAGCTTTATTTTACACCAGCTCTGCTTTGAAATGTTGTGTTAAAAATGACAAGACAGTAATTACTATTCTATTGTAGTCTGCTTCAGAAAAGAAACAGTGTTTCTTTTTAAGATTCTGGACTTCTTGAGGCACCTCATGTAAATAAGGAGAGAGGAAATTCAGACTGCTAAGGAAAAATGAGTAACTCAAGTCAGATTTCCATCATCAGCTGAGATGAACCAAGACCTGTACACATCACTGCTGAAGACTTACTGCAGTGGAAAACAAATATTTTTTCATAAACCCTTGAAAAATAACCCCACAAAATATTAATTTCTTTTAAGGGATACATTTTAAAAAATTAAATAGGATTGGTAGGTGAGCAGTAATGATAGAACTACTTAAAAAAACCAGGATGCAGTCAAAGAAAATCAGGATAGAAAACTGCAGAAGGATGTTCTTCCAGGCCCGAGGCCCTAATCACAAAACAAAGTGATGGAGATGAACCAATACTGCATGGATTAGCAATGAATTATTTTGAACTATAATCATGTGCCAGCACAAAGGGGAGGTAAAAACTAGCCATTACTCACAAGCTGATCTGCAGATAAAAAAAAAAAAAAAAAAAAAAAAAAAAAAAAAAAAAAAAAAAAAAAAAAAGTGAAAAAGGGAAAAATTTATATGCTAAACTGAGTCAGGAGAATAATGAAAATCTAAAATGTTGTTACACTTCAAGTAACATTATATTTAATGTCTTTCATGTGCTGTGTAATGTTGAGTATTTACACAATCGAGTCTGTAAGACACTAGGGCTAAAGCAGGGTTAAACTGGATAACTCTTCTGTAAATTAGTACTGCACAATAATATGTGCTGAGAAATATCCTGATAGATGAGTTAGTTTTTAAAATAGCACACAGGGGGACTAATTTCTCCCACTCTAAAACTGCAGGAAACATATACATATATATATATATATATATACATATATATATACATTCATAGATAGAGAATGGTACAGGTACACGAAAAATGTGTAAATACACATAAACACTTATGTCTACACAGGCATATATAATGAGGGATTTCATTTCCATTAGTCCATTTGAGAGCTAAGCATCACTATCTTCAGATTCAATGTTAAGTTTTCCCTTCAGGAGAAGGAAACGTTAGAAATAATTCTGTGAGACAAGAAAAATCAAAACTGCTATCCACAAAGATTCCTGAGATTCTTATGAACAGACTGTTTAAATGAAGAGCACTTTAATCAGTAGAGGAATCCTCACGTTTCTAATGTCTTGCTGTGCATTCTGCAGGTTATAGTAGCAGCTGGTAGAGGTCATATATCTTTTGTGAGCATCCCAAAAAAGGCTCACTGCCAGACTGTTAAATTATGAATAAGCAATGAACAAAAGAATGCAGATACGGTGGTGACAAGATAATCCAAGCAAATTTATCTATGACAAATTTCACAGGATTAACAAATTACATTTACACAGAACAATAAAAATGAGGGAAAAAAAAAAAAGGGGGAAAAAAAAAAGAGGAAAAAAAAGGAAAAAAAAAAAATGAGCCTACTTTTTGCCCACAGCATTAGAGGGAAAGAAAATCTCCATTCCAGTACACGTATTTACATTTAACTTTTGATAAAGTAAGATATAGCTTCCTGAAGATAAACAAATAGCATTATTTCTTTTCAAGCAAATACATATTCTGTATCTATCTAATATACAACACATGCCTGAACTTTGCAGTATACATAGATATCAGTCAGTGCAAAATCATTTAAAGTTTTCCTCATAATTAGTAAGAAGCAGAATAAATATTGAAGAAGTCTAATTTTGCTTTTCAGGCAAAGTATCTTTCCATTCTCTGTCAGTTAAGACACACTTTTTCCCTTAATCACTTCAGAGGGTTTTTTTTTCCTATTTTTATTGAATATTGCAATATATGATGATTGCCACAAGAAACAAATAAGTCGTGAATAGAACCTAATTTTTTTTTTTTTTAAGTAGTAAAAAAAAAGTCAATTTTTTTTAAAAAAAATCACTCCTACAGGAATTTTAAATCCATCATCTAAATACTGACTGCTCCTAAAGATAGACATTGAGTATGTCAAATAATCTGGGGGGAAAGTAAAGGAGATTTGCAATGTTTGCTACATCCTGCAGTCTCCTGGTTTTTTGGAAGTGATACAAAAAATTTGAAATACTACCCTTAAAAAGCATGGAATCAGTTTCAAAATTGCAGTTCTGTAGAGAAGTATTTCTCTTCCTATTAAAAAAAAAAAAAAAAAAAAAAAAAAAAAGGAATGAAAGGAAAGACATCACCTCTTAGTTTGGAAATTTGAATGTAAGTAGAGTGATCGATAAAAGAAACAGCATATATGTTTGACAGATCTGGAATCAGCTGTATCTTTTCTATCATGCTCCTCATCTGAAGTCTATTTTCTGTCACCTCCGTTTATTTCCTGTTGTTTGTTAATCTGAACCAGTTGTTTAGTAAAAATAGATCTTGAATAAATACGGGCCTTCTGCAACCATGTGGATCATTTATGGATCAAATATATGTCCTTGTTGCAGAGCACTGCCTACAAACAGGAAACCTCACTATTAAAGTGAACATCCAATTAATTAAGATACTTTAGTAAACTACTTGGATTCTGCAAACAACTACTTGAGTACCATTTATCTAGCTCATTCAGCTGATAGAAAACCTCGCAGTACTTTTGATTTTTTGCAAGAAATGCAAGTTTTGTTCTAAAACTGAACAACATCTCAGAAAGAATAAATAGATAAATTAGCCCAAAGTATTTGCTTCCCTTTTTATGTTCATCTTCTATTTGCTACTTAGCAAGAGAAAACAGGTTTGCTTTTTAAAATGCAGTTCTTTCTGAGAACCTCCTGTCCATACTGTTAGCAATTTATGCAAAGGTGAAGCAAACATGCCAATCCTACATCTAACTATAGTCAGACAAATAAAATCAGCTACTTTTTTTTTTTTTCAGCTGTGAAGGTTGAAGGATAAGTACCACTGGCAGCTAGTCTCTTTTTTTTTAATACTTCTTTCCTTTTCTAATCCTGCTGCCAGCACTGCACAGATTCAGTCACTCAGTTCTTTCTATTGACCTCAACCTTGACCTGCAAAAACTGCCCACTTACATTTTTTTTTTCCCAGAAAGTAACAAATTCTGCCTCACATCATCTCTAACAAAAACCAGATTTTAACAAACCTACTTCTAAAATTTGGTGTACTGTACTTTTGCTAAGTGAATTACAACTTTGGCACCTCACTCATATAAGCCTAGGTTGTGAGTAAAGCGATTGTAAATGTGAATTTGCACATCACTTCCTAACATGACATTTAAGCAAGAGGGAAAGAAAATCCCCCAACCCCCCATTCTAATATGTAAATATAGAGTTCTGATATATAAATATACAGTTCTGTGCCTAAATTTCAGCAAAACTATAACCCTTTAGCATTCCATCCAAAATGACTGCTCAAAGACTATTCATTACACAGTAACATTCAGTTTAAAACAATGTAATAACTAATGAAGGCCTTTCTAAATTTTTGTTGGAGACAAAAATTCCCAGGCAAGTATTTTACAGGGAGCTTCTAGGATTTAGGTGCCCATATTTCACTAAAATGCAGTACGTGTTGAATGCCTAAATCCAATAGGCTCTTCAGAAAATCCAAGCCCCTGGGACATTATCGTAGATTACGTACATACATATTATTCAGCCTATATCCCCTAAGTTCACTTATATACATATGTAAACCTAACATGCCTGCAGGTAATGGAACAGTACTTTTCCACTTAAATTATTTAACATAAGTGTTGAACTTGTATTATATATCAAGCTAACAGCTAATTTTAAATTGCAATCAAGCCATTCTCTGAAAGCACTTTATTTCAGCGGAGGTTTTGCCTGTAAAAGAAATGTAAATCCCTCTAATGAAGGCAGTATAATCTTTGAATACACAGTCAAAATGGGGGCTGGAATTTTATTCCTAATGCTAACATTGACATCTCTTGCCTCTTCTGCTAGTAGACAAAAATCTTTTGTGTGTGACTATCTCATCAGTAAAACATGCAGAACCGCATTTTCAGACCTTTCAAAGCACACTAAGCCAAATAAAGAAACATATCTACAGAAATACTCAGTATTAAAGTCTTCTTCAGACATTGGATGACATCAATGAGAAGTTCCCCAGAACAGACAAATGGCACAACGTGACAGAGGAGCAAAAGTCCAAAATGCAACATGCAAGAAAGGCTGGGAAAATAGCCTGTAAGAAAATCTTCAAAAGTCTGCTTTCAGTAATCAAATTCTTTCTTACACATTGCTGGTTCCTCAATGTGCCTGGCTTTACACATGTAGAGTGCTGGGTAAGGGCTGGGATAACTCTCAGTACCCAGCTGCAGCAGGCTGAGATCAGGATCTCCTTGAGAATCACTCCATTTCTACTTGGCAATCTCAAGACTTTTGCGTTTTACAATGACACGCAGAGGCAAAGTTCACTAGTCCTCTCACTAAGTGTATTTGTCATTGTGATCTCTCCGAGAAAAAAAAAAAAATCACATCTATTAAATTATACGTTACAAATATTTTTTATCCTTGCTTGTGATTCTCCGTAGCGTACTTTAATTGCGTACGTAATTTCATTTGGGACTTTTCTAAAGATTAAGGTACAACTTGAACTCGATATTCTCTCAAAGACAGGGTCCAGTTCTGCCAAGTTAGAGACACAAATACTATCTTACCCTTACTGTACCTTCTTTGTCCTGTGTAATATACTTCTGTGGCATACAAAATTAATGAATATTTGTACGACTCAAAGTCCTGTTCAAATGAATGGCACAAGGGTCCTATTCATTTGACTAGGACTTTGTGTCTTGCAAAACCACTGCTCCAGCTAGTCACAGAACAATGCTCTAGTCATATAAGACATGGCACCAATTATTATATTCTTATTATGGCACATCTTATGCGGCAAAATACAATATTATTACAAATTATCCTTATTATGCAAAGTCCTATTAAACAAAAAGTCGCACACCTCATTCACACTAATGGGATTTTGTATGTTAAAGATAACATACAGTAGCCTTATAAATATTACATAGGAAGAAATTGCCTCTTCTAAAAAAAAAAAAAAAGTAATTCTTTTGAAATGAATTTTCAAAACATTTCCTCTCATGGCCGTAAATCTTTGGCAGCTTCTTAAAAACAAAAACAAAAACAAAAACAAAAACAAAAACAAAAACAAAAAACCCCAAACATTAAGCAAACAAACCAAAGTAACAAACAAATGGGATGAAAATGCAGTCTTTGCTACGTACATTAAAAATATCCTATGTTAAGAATATCTAAACAAATTTCCAGGGTGACATCATGGAGAACAAGTTGGTTTGACTCATTTTTAAATATACTATGACTGTGCTGAAAACCCAAGATGAGGTGCTTTTACACCTGCAAGAGCCACTGCTGATAATAATATAAAATTGATCTGATGGAGTAACAATGTAAGGTTTATTCACATGAGATGAGATTTCAGGAAATGGTTTCATAACAGTAAACAGTTAATTGCTACCAAATGAACTTCTGCCACTTCGCTTAAATGGTTTCATTCTACGGACCTCAGTGAGAGAAGAATCATTCAAAAAATGTTAATAAAATGGTAACAGTTAGTTTCCATGATCAGTGTCAGTTATTCAAAATTCTTATATCAAAATAAATTGTCCAGTAAAGAGGGTATTGTTATTAAGATCATTTTATGAAAAAAAAAATAAAAATTAAACACTCTTTACTTTTTAGGAAGTATGGTGATGAAACTAACACCTAGAATGTCGATTTTCAACAACTGTTTTACATTACTCTTGCAGTAAAATTCCCATCTGGGCTGGTAACTTGTGTGCCAAGTTTCAAACAAATGTGGTTTGAAATTGCCGGTACATTAGACTCTGAAATTCAAGTGAGATGCTAATAAAACGAGATGGGTACTGACAATAGATCCCCATATTCTCTTAAAAATACCTATGGCTCTGGGTGTTGTATTAATCTCTTAACAAAATTCTCTAATTATTTGTAACTTACTTATAGTACAGCATTAGAATATAATGCCATCAAATTATCAGAAAACAAGCGAACTCGATATAGTTTGTAAGAAAAAAAAAAACAGTTGTGCTGTAAAGAATATAAAAATGGTGCTGCAGACAAAACCTTGTTATTCAGAATCCCATTAGTTACTGAAAATACCTAATATAAGTTTTGTTGATCAATACTCTCATGTAAGCTCTAAATAATGTATTATTCCAGCGGAGAAAAATGCAGCAAATCAAATATGGTGGGAAAATGTTTCAAATTATGAAGAGTAGCATGACTGCTAATCCATAAATCAGAAATCAGAAAGATTGTTGTAATGTGGGAGGGCTCTATTTAATAAAGGTCATTATAACTCCTGGCTCTAGAGCTATAAGATCTAATATCCTCTCTGGTACCTCTATGATATGCCCATGCATTACTGTTCTTGTTGACAGTCTGTTGCCTTGGAAATATTTCATTATTTCAGTTTTTCCATTTGTAGACCCTTGGCCTTGTGATATGAAGGCCACCCTATTTCATATTTTCGATTATCATTTAAGCAATCTTCTGGAGCTATTTATATAAAAGCAAGTGTTAGACAATGCATATCATCATTTATCACTGCTGTGTTTAAGCTCATGCTCTAGAAAAAGTGGCAAAATAAAGGTTTTTTTTTCTCTTTCACTTTAAACCAATAGCACTCTAATACTATGATATGCTATACAAATCAATGCTGGCATATCATATGCATGACACTTCTGCCTATTTCATTTTCTTGGGTGTACATCCACACAGTTGAAAAAAAAAATAAACTCTTGCTGTAACTGTAAAATTTGCTAACACTCACAGTTTAAAAGAAAATCAAAGAAACGGAAGCGCGTCATTTTTCATATATCCCTTTCAAAACCTTCATTAAACAGGTGAAAAAAGTTTCAAAACTATTCAAGTGCCTGGGTACATCAGAGACTACCACTTTTTACATCTGTTTTGTAAGCACGTTTTTTGCTTAAAAAAAGTAACACCATCTCCCTAAACACTTGCAGTAGTGAAGACTAAAAAAACAAGATAGGCAAAGTCAATTTAGAGGATTCTTCATCTTGAGAACTAGTTTACTGAAGTATTAGCTAAGAGACTGCCAAACCCTTTCAGCAAGTGATATGCTCCTGTATTCCAAATATCTTGGTTCACACAGATGAAAGGATATGTACAAAGATAGTTAAAACAGTTACACGCAAGACTTCCCGGGCACGTTACACAATTTTTAATAAAATGTACATCAGTATCTGTTTATTGAAGCATCGATCCATTTTCTCCGAAACTTTTAAGGAATAAACAGACTCCAAATTTTTTTTGCTAAAATAAAAAGATGTCATCAACTTCTACATGCAATACTTATGCCTAAACTATCCAGAGCACTGTACAGAGTGGTGACAAAGCGAACCCTAAGGGCAAAAAACTTCTTGGACACTAGGCCAAGTTTGTGGCTATTAGTGTTCTAGGAATTTAGACTACCTTTTTCCCCTGAAATGATTACACCTCCCACTCCCTACAGGGAAAAACTACTCCGCTCCAACCTTTAAAATGACAGCATCAGAGCTGAACAAGAAGATGCTATTAAAGGGCATTAAATTAAATACAGTATATCCTCCTACAACTTCAATCAGAATTTCAGACCAAGTGTTATTTAGTTCAGCTCTCAAGTGGAGCAGAATAACAAATCGCGCACTTTGATTTACCTTCTCCGAATGCCAAATGGAGACAGGTGATAAAGAAAGCACTCATGCACAGGCTATGAAGTTTCCCCTAGAAATTAATTCTATCTTCGAGATTCCTATCTCAGAGAAATTCCCAAAATGGCACACAAATATGCTTCTGCTGGAGAGATTACTGAAGCTATCCTGGCAAATACACTTAGCACTAATATAGTAACATTCTCAGAGAGAAGACAGCAGAATTGTCTGTTGTAGGGGGGACAGGACTTATTCATATGAATTGTTTTTCCAACAAAGAACTCTGCAGGAGAGAAGCCTGCTTTAAGTGTTATTAACACAGTAGAAACACCTTTGCAGCCACTGGAATGAAGATTTTTTTTTTTTTTAAAAATGTTTATAGTTGAAAATGAAAATCTGTAGTTAAGTCACTGACATCTAAGCACGCACAGTTTGCCCATTAGGTGTATCTCTTAATTTTGCTACATATCAATACAGCCTTGTCAAAGTGCAACAGTTAACACTAATGCATCCGAGACAAGCAGGCTAACACTTGAGTGGCGGATTTGAGATGTGCGGGGTGTTTTACACCGCGCAGGCTGCTTTCTTAGGGAAAATGGCACAGCTACTCACACCAAATCTGTGAGGTTTGGAAGTTCTACTAGAAACGCTGATCAGTCTTAAAATACGCAAGGATAAAATTAATGCTAAAGTACTTTCGCTTAAATATTTTTCAGACTTATTTGTGCTGTGAAATACAAACCAACTAACACACGATGCAGCTACTTTTAAAGGCTATCTAAATATTAATTTCCATTTTCCCAACGAGCCAGGAACCTTCCTCACCCCTCACACTCCAGTTCACTTGTAACGCTAAAGGGGGCGGGAGGGAAAGAGCCCATCCCAAACCCTCGGGCTGCCTCTTCTCCTGGGCACAAACCTCGTCGCAGCGTAGCAACGGAGCTTTGAATACTTTTGTAAAGAGCCACAAAGTAACATCACACGAACTTGTACTTTTGTCTCCTACCAGTCACTTCTAGAAAGATTCACTTTCCTAGAACAAATCCGCTACGGGCAATTCGTGTCACCAGCAGGACGCATTAATCACGAGCGCTCTACTCGCCGACAACAAAAGTGCATGGGGCCGGGATTCCATCGGGGGGGCAGCGCGGTGCCCGCCGCCTCCCTCCCGGAGCCCGCGCACCGCCTCCCGCCCGCCCGCGCTCCGGCTGCGCTCTGCCCGCGCCGGGGGCCGCGGACCCCCGCGGTGGGCACGGCGGGACCGGCCCGGCCAGCCCCCCCGGCTCCGGCCTAGCCGCGCTTGAACCGCACCGGCGGGGCCGGCCCCTCCGCCCGGAACGCCGGGCCTGGCGCCGAGCCCCAGGGCCGCCGAGCGGCGGGGACGGCCCCGGGGGGGCTCCGGGCCCGGCGCACACACAGACACACACACAGACACACACACACAGACACACACACAGAGATACAGACACATACACACGCCCGCTCCGCAACGCGCCCCGGCAGCCGCGGCGGTGCTGCCACCGGAGCGGGGCCGCTGCTGCGCGGCGTGTTGTGAGTGTGTGCTTATGTGTGTGTGTGTGTGTGTGTGTGAGTGTGTGTGTGTGTGCGGGCGGCGCGCACCAGGAGGAACTCACGGTGCCCGGCTGTGCGAGCAGCGGCTGCCGGCGGCAGGTCCCCCCACCCCGGTATGGCAGCCAGCCCCGGCCCCCGGCGCCGCCGGCTCGGCCCGGCCCGCCGCTGCGGCTGCTGCTGCTGCTGCTGCTGCTGCAGGTTCAATAAAGAGAAAGTGTTACCGTTCTCGCCTGGAAGGATCCTGCTGAAAGCTTGGCTTGGTGGGCGCCATCTTCCTGGGATTTTTTTTTTTTTTTTTTTCCTCCTCTCTCCCTTACTTTTCCCCCTCCTGATGTTGGTGTGTGTTGTGTGTCTAGCAGCAGCAGCGGCGGCAGCAATGGCCCCGGTTAGCCAGACAGGCTAAGGAAAAGTACTGAGGCCAAAGCATCGCGGGCTCCCACTCCTCGGCGCAGTCCTGGTGCAGGTTGCTCGCTCGCTCGCTAGCGCTGCTGCTGCCGCTGCCGCCGTCCATAAGCCGAGGAGCGGAGGGAGCCGGGGCCCCGCCGGCCCCAGAGACATGCCCAGCGCAGGCAGCGGCGGCGGCCGGCGGCGGCGGCGGGAAGAGCGAGCCGCGGCGCAGCCCCGGCGGGCAGCCCGGCCGCTGGCATCGCCCGGCAGGTGCGGCACACGCACACACACACACACACACAGACAGACACAGACACACTCACACGCACACGCACTCCCGCACACTCGCACACACACCCCCACGGGCCGGGCTACGCGGGGTGCCGGGCCATCGGGCCAGCGGGGCGGGGGCGGGGGAGGGAAGGAGGGGTGTCAGGGATCTCCGGGCTTGACCGCTGTGAAAGTATTTTCTGGGCATTTTCCAGCTGCTTTCCCAGCTCCGCTCCCGCTCTGCGTGCAGGGGACACAGCCTCTGCTGCCGGCGCAACAACGCCACTCAGTTGCAGTTTCGCACACTTTTCTTCCTCTGGAGTCTGGGTTCCAGCAGGGGAGAGGAGCAGAGGGAGGCAGGGACTCTCTGCAACTCCGCGGGCGCAGAAGCGCGGCGGGAACACACCGGCCACAGGCAACGTGTCACCCGTGGGGCTTCCACGGCGGGGGTCGGGCTCGGGTGGGAGCCGCGGGCCGGGGGATGCCAGGGCCCCGCGACCCACAGGGCCGGACACGGCTGTGCCAGCCCAAAACCCGCGCGTCCCCCAGCCGCGTCCTGACAGTGGCCATCGGGGCCGAGCGGGATAAAAAGGCGTAATGCTGGAAAACGTGAACTTCAGAGTGATGACCCGCTTTGTTGGCAAAAGGGTGTAGCGCTTCACGCGGTTTTATTGGAGATTATGAAACTAATAATGAAGTAAAAGGTGGGGGGGGGGGAAGAAACCGCTGCCTCAATCGTTCCTTCCAGGACACCGGCAGAACCTGAGTGCTGCTAGCCCTTAAAGAAGAAATCGCTCGTTCTCTAAAAAGCTTTTCATCTCCAAGGTAACTTTGTGGCTGTTCTGGAAGTACAGCTGCCCGGGCCTGATCCTGCTCCCTGGCAAAACCCAACGGGCTTCCTTAGGGAAAGGGGCAAGCCCCCAAGGCCTGCCGTATTTATTCACCAGAAGCGTTTCCACGACTACTCCAAGAGTTTTTCTGAAGGGAGGGGAGGAGGCTGGAGGGGGCCAAGAGCGTCTGGGAGCCGCAGGGCAAGAAGTTAACAAAACACCTGGAAGTTTGGCTGCGGGGCGCCGAAGAAATTCAGGATTTCTCCCCGCAGGAGGCGAGGGGACACGGCCGGGACAGCGCCGGGCCATGGGACAAGGGCTGCGGGGACGGCAGAGGGGAGGGCTGCCCACAAAGTAGCAGATGCCGCTCCCAGCCGCCAGTCCTGTCTCTTCGCCTCCGATATGGGAGAAAAAAAATTAAAAAATAAAATAATAAAATAATAAAAAGAAAAAAATTTAACAGGTGTCTCCTCGGCTGTGGCAATAGAGTAAGGAGGTGTCGTGTCTGCAACAGAGTATGGAGGTCGTGTTTTAAGTGTCGTGTTTTAAGCTTTTTGAGGAAGCACGGAGAAAAATCCTTCGATGTAAAGCACGCTGTTTCATCCATAATGTATAGGGAAAATTTGGAAGAAGTGCACAAATGTTTCCCCTCGTAGGTCAATGTGAGAGGCATCCAGACTGGATTCCTAGTAGTAAAAGTACTGAATATCTATGAAGCACTATTTGGATTAGAGGTGTTAGTAGTTTGTCAGAGAAGTATTGCTTTTATAACTTCTTCCTGATTACAGACTGATAGAACCAAGCCACTAAAGGCGAAGTACGAAAAAAAAAAAAAAAATGTATGCTGCCTTGTCTACATAATTCTGTTTAACTTAAAGTCTCCAGAGGTCTCTTTCATTTGTCTAAAAGCCAATCTGACATTTCTGACCCTTGACTTCCCCACTTCACAGACTAAACTATTGTGATTGCTGCCTGTACTTCCTCGTTAAAGTGTCCGTCAGTTTCCATTGTAATTTAAAATCTCTTATAAGTGACAAAAATCATACAGAAACCATAAAAAGGAAGAAACTTTAATCCATTCTTTATAACTCTCACATTTAAGATTTTTTGGGGGGGTTGTTTGTTTTTTTGTTTGGGTTTTTTTGTTTTTTTAGTATATGATGGATTGGCGTGTTTGCTTGAGCAAAACAAGACTCCTGCTCAGTTTCAAATGTTTCTTAGCTAAGAACGTCCTTAGGTAACATCAGAGCTTATTTCAGGAGTATCACCTCCCTATTAACTCTCACTTGATAAAGCCTACCAAAGTTACCATCAAACGTTTTCTATCACAGGCATCAAAAGTATGGGAAGCAACACAAAAGTTGCTGAACGATAGAGCAAGGCAATGGTCAGTTATCTAAATGTGGCTCCTAAACCAATTAAGTTTGAAATATGATGCTGAAACTTCCTAATTTTTTTTTTCTCTTTTACATCATAGGGATGTTTAGTTTGGACATTTAAGATTATACAGCATTTTCCTCGGTATTTAATTTAATGCAATAGTGGAAAGCAAGATACTCGGGACAGTAGTGCCCTTTTTATTGCATTTAGAGAAATGTAAACGTTTTGTTCCGATTGCAGTAGATCTGTTGTTGTCTACTTTTTTTTCTTTTTTTTTTTTTTTTTTTTTTTTTTTTTTTTTTTTTTTTTTTTTTTTAGGATTCGGCTTCGGGTGTAAGCTTATGATAAAGCAAACTAACAGATTCAGACTTCAGGTTTAGAAACATAAAGAAATGGCAGGCAATTAATTAAGCTTCATGTTAGTATCAGCATATATCGATGAATTGTTAGGGCAAATGGGGGACGTCTTTAAACTTCATTATGACTTACTGCCAACTTTCTACGCTTTGCTTCCTAAAGGCACTCTCTGTGAATTTCCTGCATTTGCATTAGAATGCATTTAAGAAGAAGAAGAAGAAAAAATAACAGTGCTGAATATACTTAGGGTTTCGGCTACATTTCCCTGTAGTAACAGGTGACATGCTAAAACTGTTAAAACTACAATGTGGAATTGCAAGTGTGCAACCCCAAGTGAAAATTGTTCTCTTTCTTGGTTGAAAGAAAATTATCAATCAGCATACCATGATCAATTATCCCCCTGGCTGCCACACACTGGGATTTGCACAAGGCATTGACATTGAGAAATTCCTCTTTAGAAAGGATGAGCGGACGGGATCCCAAACTTTGCAGCAGCCAAGCTAAGATGCCGGGGTCTCACTTTTTTTTTTTTTTCCTTTCTTTCTTTCTTTCTTTCTTTTTTTTTTTTCTATTGTTGCTTTACAGCTCATCCAAGACAAAACTAGGAGATTGCGTTTACTTCTCAGTGCATTTTAAAAGATGCTGTATTTAAAAAAAAAAAAAAAAAAAAAAAGAAAAGAAAAGAAAAAGAAAAAGACACCCTCCCCTCCAACCAAGCACTCCCCCCTCAACAAGCAGAGAGATTAAAAAAAATAAATATATATATATATATATATAAAAAAAAGGCAAAACAAAGAAACACAAAAGCACAAAGAAAAAGCAAGTGAGGGAGCCTCCAGAAGAGCCGCACAGCCCTGTGCCCCTCGGTGCTCACCGTTGTTGGTAGGAGGTGATGCCCTGGACGTTTTGCGGGTTGCCGTTGGCAGCGGCGCCGGCTCTCCCCATTCCCGGCGCCGCCGGCACCCCCCCGGCCGCCCCGCCGGCCGCCGCCGTCACCTGCACGCTGAAATCCGGGAAGATCCTGATCATCCCCGCGGCTCAGCACCCGGCGAGTGTCGGCGAAGAGGTGCAGCAGCAGCAGCAGCGACTCTCCCTCCGGCGGCTGCAGCAGCAGAGCCAGGCACGCTGCAATCCCATTAGTGAGCGGCGGCCGCTGTGAGTGAGTGAGGACGGGCGCTTTGATGTGAGCGGCTGGGCTGAGATTGAGGAGTTTGGGGGGGCTGTGGGGTAAAGGGATGGGAGGGGGGGGGGGAAAAGGGGTGGGGGGGGGTGGAGGGGGGAATTTACCGGATTGCAAACATGCAACCCGTGGAGATTTGGGAAGCGAAGTGGAAGAGCGGAGCTACCGACCCCAAAAAAAAAAAAAAAAAAAAAAAAAAAAAAAAAAAAAAGGTATGTCTGATACTACTGGAGCTGTAGATATGTAGATATAGGAGAAAAAATCCAAGCTGAGAAGGGCCGGGGAGGAGAGAGAGAGAGAGAGAGAGAGAGGGGGGCGCAATTACTTTAGCGGTGCAGTGAAAATGATGAGCAGCAAATGTTGCCTTTTTTTTTTTTTTTCCCTCCTCCTTCTCGTCCCTCCACCCCCCACCCTCCACCCAAAATGCGAGTCTTAGAGGATTTCTCTCTCTCAATGAAGTAATAATAAAGGCGGCTGACCACAGTCTGGGCTAGCGCCAACTGCGCGGGGGGGCCGGCGGGTGGGAAGGCGGGCTGGGGGGGAAGGGGAGGAATATCCCTGCTCCCAGAGTCCTGAGGAGAAGAGGAAGAGTGAAGGATTGTTGCAGCCCAAGTTCTCGCTCTTGGTAACTTGCTTTTGCTCTCCTAGAGGCACCCCGCACCGCCCCCTCTCCTCCGTCTCTTTTCTTTCTCTCTCTGAAGGGACGGGTTTCACGAGCGAGGAAACGCGCCGCTTTTGTGCAAAAGGCAGAGTTTGTTCCTTATTCTAGGCAGCTGACTCTCCTCCCCTCCTAGTGTGCGGCGATGTTATCGCGAGTCAAACTTGTAAGGTGTGTGCTGTCTGTGCACGCACCGCTCCCTATTGCCGCTCCGACATATCAATGACAGGACGGAGCGCTGCGCGGAGGCCCCGGCGGAGCTCCGCGGTGGCTTTGTGCCCCCCGGGGCTGTTCGCATCCCCCGCCTCGCTCGGCCGGCTTTGCCCTCATCCACCTCCTCCAGGCGCTTTTCCCTGGCGCTGCGCTGCTCCAGCAGCCCGCCGGGACCGCGGAGCCGGGAAGGGAGCGCGGAAAGTCGGGCTGGGCGGCGGACCCTCCTCGGGTTATGTCCAAGCGGCTGCCTCGCCTTGGGGTGGGCGACCGCCGTGGAGGGGACACGGAGATGCCAGCCCTCCTCGCCACGGTGCTCGGCGAGCGCTGCTCCCTCCTCCCGCAGCAGGGGCGAGGATCCCGTCCCGGAGGGAGCGCAGCAGCTCTGTCCGGTCAGAGGCAGCAGGGGAAGGGCAGAAAAAACTCCCTCCTGCAAAAGGGTCCCAAGGAGATCGCCTCGCTCCTGGGGGCGCCTCTGAAACAACGGAGCTGGAGCCCCAAGCTGCTGGTCGCTGGAGCTAAAAAGCACGGTGTTTGTGGAGAGCTGGACTCTTCGCCAGCCCAGTGAGCGGACAGCTAGAACACAAAGTCACACGCTGCCTTAGTGCACCTTACACGGGCAGCAGCCGTGCTGCTAACTCGTTTCTGGGGAAACCGAGGCTCACACCAAGAGGAGCTGCATGGGACAGAACACAGGTAGCACTCCAGAATATGTGTAGTGTTGAAAAGGCGATGGCAGCATCTCAGAAGTGGACAGAGGTCCCAGGATGTCCCCTCGCTCCAAAGGCGTTGTTACCTTTGCTTCCATCAAGGAGAGGGGCCACCTGGGCCAGTCTCCCCTTTTCCTATGCAACTGTGTGTGCCTTTTGGAGTCAAAACATGGGTCCTAACCTAAAAATATCCTCTTATCTTGACTTTTCTTCCCATTGCTGCTTCAAAGCAGATTAAGACATACGAACTTTATGTTAAAACAGAGACTGCAATTCAAATCCTTTGTATTAAATAGCATCTGTGTTTGCATTCTGTTTTAATACAAAATGCTTTGGATTGCGGCTAATACCAGGAGATATGAAACTGGTTAGTCCCCACATGTTGCACATAAAAAGAATTCATAATGAGCATCTGTGGGATGTGGAATGGATCCCATGAGTTAGCTGAAGACCTCATAACGTAAGAGCTGAGAAGCCTAAGTGAATTATGACTCTCTTTCCTCGCAAGTAGGATTAATTTTCTATCCCACTTATATTCATTATCTATCCTGTTTATACTATAGGGACATCAATTGTTTGAGTGTTAAATATGAAGACTTTACAGAAACGTGTAGGTTAGATAGCTCTCAGAGAAGAGGGGGGTTGTTATTACTAGGAAAACTGTTATTCAAACTCCATGTTTAAAGACCAATATTAGATAAAGCTGCTCCCTTTTTTTTTTTTAAAGGACTGCAAATTCTGCGCCTTTCTCCTGCAACATATTTAAAATGTAAGGTTTACAAAGTACTCTCCATCTGCCTGTGGCCCTCCCAGTGATGTCAATAGGAATTTGGCATGCAGATGAAGGCCCCTATATGGCCTTTAGAGAGCAGGTCAATAAATGGCTGGAGGAATAATTAAAGACTTCTGAGCTGCTCCTTTCCTTTTTCTTACATTATAGTACAAGACTGGCATGAATATAGGCTGGGCTACTACTCTAATTGGCTACGGAATAACACTGAAAGGAATTTAAATGTGGGCAGTAGCCATTTTCCAAATGATCACTCCATTACAGTAGTTTTGTCTGTCAATGTATGGCCAGGCAGTAGAGTGGATGTAATCATGTCCAAGTCCCCATCCATTGATTGTCACTCTTTGCTCTACAGTGGCAACTCTAAGCAGATTTTCACGTTTCAAAGAG
Organism: Sylvia atricapilla; assembly: GCF_009819655.1. NCBI lineage: Eukaryota > Metazoa > Chordata > Aves > Passeriformes > Sylviidae > Sylvia > Sylvia atricapilla. The sequence continues at coordinate 60,545,506 of NC_089145.1, forward strand.
ACAGCCAGCATGGAGAGCCTGCCTTTAGCCAAGCTTGCTTCAGCCTAGTCCTGAAAGTCACTGCTTTTCATCCACGCGGGCAGAACCAGAATCTCTTGATATTTAATAAGATCTTTCATGAGCATTGATTAACATCTTAAGTGTTAATGGTACTAAAAGTTCAGTCTTGATAACTTTGCTTGCACAAGTAGACCTACTAAGTCACTGGAGGTACTGACAAGTAGTTTTGTACGTTAGAAGACAAGCAGTATTCAAAGGTAGGTGTGTGAATGTCTAGAATACACAATCGTTTTCTTTGCCATAGCTCTTCAAAGACCTCAAATAAAAAACGTTATCTCATGTTTGAGGAAAAGTCCATTTTGATTGCTTGTATCTTTTTTCTCCCACCAAATTAGTCACAATGGCAAAATCCCGTAGGAATTTCTGAGACTTATTTTATACACAGATGAAAATATCCATCATCAGGCTTCATACTCTGTGCCATATTAAATAGTGTGGACCCAATTGGCCACATATTTCACCAATGCTGCAATATACCATGATGGATTTAACTTAATTTGCTGCAGTATGGTAGCATAAATGAGAAGAGAATAAACCCCAATATTTTTAATTTACTTTATTTCTCATTTTGGTCAAATTATTGACAGCTTCTGGTGTCTGGGTGACATAGTTTTTGTCTCAATACCATATACTATTGCAAGATATGCTGCAAGTTGCTTTAGTATTGATTAAGCAAAGAAATATTTTAATAGAGTACTGCTGTTTTCTAACCATGTGCAGTAGACCTTACACCCAGGCAAAAACACAGCAAAAATAAAAATTAAAAACACATGACAATATGTAATACAATGACATTTAATATTTATGCTTTTCATATACCTCTCTATCACAATTATATAATATATCTGTTCGCATTGTCGGTGTACTACTGTTCCTTTCACAGGTGAAAAAAAAAATCTCTTCTCTGGAAATTCATTTCCATTTACTTAAAGTTAAATGGTTTGACTTTGAATTTTCATTATCTGCTGTTGGAAGGAGCCTGTGACAGGTATGAGAGAGAATGCTACAAAGCTTCATTGTATCATCTAATTTTTGCTTCACTTTAGTCAGATATCATTTAGGTAGAGAGTAAAATAGTATACATAGAACAGGATAAGATAGAACAAAACAGAACAGAAATAAAATGAAAATAGGATATATAATGAATTACAGTAGAAAAATGCCTTTATCTTGAAGTGATTTTTTTTTTTTTACTTATACTGATTCCTCACTAGTGAGAAAATTGAACTAATTTTATATAAAAGGAATATGTCATAACAGGATATGGCATTTATCTTCCTGAGATAGGGGTGACCTCATCATTCACAAGTGGTGTAGCTATGAATGAGTAATCAGCCTCCCCACCCATTAAGTGTAGATAAAGTCCACATCTTCTGTCTAAGTATTAAATATTCGACTTATTATTTTACAACTCACCATCTCTACAAGTGTTCACTGACTGATGCTTCAGTTGCTGCTGCCAGTGTGTATCGCCAGTGGGAAGCAGAAGAAGCCCCTCCAAAGGCACCCTGTATAATCTAGAATGAAAGATGAGAAGGAAAATGAAAATAACAGACGAGAAGAAAACAAGAGAAAATGGACCTGCAGGGGGAAAAAAAAAAGAAATTATGGGCAAAACAGGGATAAGGAAATTCTTTAACTGACCTATACTTTTGTTGTCTGTAATATTCCAAGAGCTTTATAACATACAAGCCGTGAAAATATTTTTCATATTAATGCCTCACATATATCAGCTACCTCCTATCTCAAGTTATATTGCTCCAGTTATTCCCAGGGGAATTTTTATATGTATAATGTGAGAGAAATATATAGTTAGGAAAAAATTCCTTTTTACTATTTATCAGCAGTGCACATTAGGGAAGAGCCACAGTTAAAAAAAATACAGTTTATTTCTAGAACTATATAAGATAACATAATTTTCTCTTTCAAATGATGTCACGTGCTGCATTTTGTTTTCATTCCTTTGTAAAAGCAACGAGAGCAGTTTAAAGAAAATATTCTGAATTTAATTTTAAATCCAAGAGAACTGCCTGTTCATCTGTTTAGAAGAAAAAGCTCTAAATAGAACATGAAGTCAGGGAAAAGACCATTACAACTTAAATAAAAGTACTCCAATACTTTTCCATCTCCACCATTCATGGTTGGAAGAACGGAGAAGGGAAACGCCTTTTCTGAAAGGTCTCACTAGGGCTGAAGGGCAAGTTTAAGGTAGCCCCTTCCCTCCCTGTATTAAAAAAAAAAAAAAAAACAAACAAACAGGCAGAGAGTAAGGTAGAAGCAAAGTGCCTGGGGAACGTAGCATCACTATCGAAATCATAAAAGATGTATAAGGACATCAGTGGAAGAAGTAGAAGAACTATTAGAGGGTGCCTGGAAGAAGTAGAAGAACTATTAGAGGATGCCCTGCTGCGGCGGTGCCCGTGTCGCCAATTCCGGCCAGCCCTGGCACCACAGCAACACAATGGTCTTGGCTTGCCAGGAGTGAAGCGTGGCTGTGGCAGGAGGAATGAAAGGAGGGACGGGACTCTTGAGGGGTAAATCCAGAACGAGTTTATTGGTGCTCCAGATGTGGAGTCCTCACCTCGGGACACCAGCCTCAGAGAGACCCCGAGGGTCTCTGTGCAGCAACTTTTAACAGGGAGTGTGACACAGGGGAGGGTTCAACCAGGGGCCAGTGGGGAACAGGAAGGGTGTGGCTCTTAACATAAAAGACAGGTGAAACAACCATACAGGGAATAATGGGAGGGGGAAGCCTGGATCCTGTCCAATCACTTGATGTCTTCCCTGGAACTTTCTGGACGCAGGGAGAGGCCCCAGAGTGACAGACAGGAGCAGGAGGTTATATAACCAATGATTGACATATAACTGAGACTGGGGAAAACCACATAGGGAGGAACATGGGGGGTTACAGAGAACGAACCACTACAGAAAATCATACCCAATAAATCCTGAACATAAAACATGAATAAAACACATCACCACACCCTGTGGGCCATCACGGTGGCTCAGAGATTAGCGCACGGCGCTGCCCGAGGGAAGGACCAAGGCTGATCACAGCATCCCCTCCTCGCTGCTGGCATCCCGTGGGCACGGGGCATCCACAGTGGGGAACGGCTGAGACATTGCCCACGGCCCCAAAAGAGTGTACCTTGTACCTAGGCTGTGCTTTCACTGCTGAGGCTGCCTCAGGGTGGAGTATCGTGTCTTGTGACAGAGGGTCACACTGGTGACTGTCGTTAGGAGCATGAAAAGGATGAGGCAGGCAGCAGGAGGTCAAGCAGGAAAGCTCTACTTTGTCTGACTCCATATTCATTTTATAAACATAAATACATACAATTTTATAAGCATACAATTTTATAAACAGGCCAAGATTGGCTACACAGGCAGCCACCTCTTCGACCTCTTTGGTGAACATCACCATCAATCATCTTTCTCCTCCCAGACGAGAAGTATGTAAACCAAAGATATGGTTTCTATAAATATACATAGTTGACTTGAAGCTGCGTGAGAACAAAATGCAAACAGTGAAAAGCAGGCAAACTTGAGGCAACAGGGTCTTCCCTTTTTTTTATTTTATTCTCTGTGTGAAAGCAAAGGAGCACCTCTTGCCCACCATGTGATGACAAAGGACAGGTCATCTTCTAAGGCTGCAGCATCAGTGTTCAAGTCAATGTCTCATGTGTTATATATGTTGCTCTGGCCCTAAATTTTAGTGAGTGAGTGAGTTACCCCTTGGCACCAGAGTATTTTTTTGCCATGTTGATCACCCACAAGTTCTTCTAGCCTCTTGGGCAGATTGAGAGGCAGCCAGCTCATTTTTTCAGACTCTACCTGCTTCTGCAGATCTGTGACATTCCTCCAGGCAGTTTTAGCACCTCTGTTTTCCTTTCCCATGTCTTCAAGGTCAGTCTTATGCCTTCAAAGTAATCTGCTACTTCACTGACATCGAATTAGGACTATGGAGACCACGACTAAATTTTGCCCCTTCCACCTCCCCATTCATGCCACATAGCCTGTTTTGAAAGGCCTTATTTGAAAAAGTGGAAAAAGTGGGTAATCTTTATTTCCAGAGGTTCTAAGAAATGCCATCATATTATCCTGTGTTCTCACCTCATTTAGATTTTTGATTCATCCATAAGATAAGTGAAACGTGAAAAAACACAGGGCTAGTCAACACACTTTTATTTTTTTCCACTTATATATTTACATTTATTTGTAGCCTCTATCAGTGCCCCTAAACAAAATAATTTGCAGAAGCACCTATTGGTGTGTCCTGGAAAGACAGCACCAAAAGGCTGCTCAAGGTTTTTAGGTGCTTTTAGAGGAGGATTCTTACTCTTTCCCTTACTGAGTGGTCAGTTGTCATAGTCCAGACAGACTTTGCACCCAAAGTGCTTCTTTAAAACTTCAGAGAGCTTTAAGGATCAGCACCATGTTATCTAGAAGTCTCTCATACCTTTTCTCTGTAGCCTCCCATGGGCAGTTCCACACAGCTCTGGCTCTTTCTCTCTTCATTCTGCAGCTCCAGCTCGCTCTGTCCTGTCCCTGGCACAGCCACCAAACCCTGTGTGTCCCTCACACAACATCTGACCCTTTCTGTCCCTCACACAGCCTCCTGTCCTTTCCTCCAGCAGACCCCAGGTGACTCCCTCCCAGCTCACTCACCCTTTCTCACACCCAGCCGGGAGGGCAAAGGCTGTTCCCACTCTTTGGTAATTAACACAGCTGCAATTTGGGGCAGGATTTTGCCTTTAGCACTACCTCTGTCTTCCTACAGTCAGTCTCTTCTTATTCAGTGAATGGAAACCAAACGTGCTCTCTTTCTCCTAATTATTTGCTGATGAACAATTTCAAGTTAATGATACATACATTAAAAAAAAAAAAAAAAAAAAGGCATTGAGCTTTCACTCAGAGCTCTTTAAGTCAAGCCCAGTACAGTCCAGTATAGGTTTTTTTCTTTGGTGGTGACTATTAGTGCTCTGCTGAGTCATGCAGCAATGAACATGGAACAAAAATATTCCCGTGCCTGTGTCTTATCTCCTGCTGTCCAAACTGCATCCAGCGAAGTTTAAAGCTGGGCTAGGTCCTTAAAGACATGCTCCTCCATAGCTGGTGTGGTGGGGGTTTTTTCCTGTTTTATTACAGCATAATTTTTCCACTCATTGAAGGCAGCACATTGTGTTCCTGTGTAGCAGTCCCAGGTGAGCAGCCATGGACATCTGTGGATCTGCTAACAATTTCTTGAGACTTCAAGCATACATAAGAATCAGAAATAAATACTTTGATCTTTGGTCTTAGCATTTTCCCAAAATAATTAAAACTTAGAAGGATGCATATATGTATCAAAAATTTGGATGCAGGCTAACCTGACTGAAAATGCATCTTTTTTCCAGGCATAGGAATCCTTAACAGAGTCCTGTTCTTATTTGTAACTATTTATTATTCAACAGTTTCAGTTCACCCTGGGAAGTTTATTGTCCAATTTTTTTCATTCCTTTTTTTCCTTAATTCAAGCATCAAGCATACTCACAGGTGGTCTTCAGAATTTAAGCACGTATCAAATCTTACTCTTTCAATTTCAAATTTCTCTTGGGTAAAAACCAACCAAACCTTCCTAGTATTTTTATTTGGTCTATCACAAACCTTAAAGAGGAAGCTTTATTCCCTTCAAAGATAGACCTCCATTCACATTGCTTGTATTTCTATTGTTGCTATCCATACTGTAATTATTGAAAATAACTACCAGTGTTACATGCAGCACCCCAAGAAGGGTCCTTACATTTCACACTTCAGAATTCTTTGCTTGGGGTCTTTAATCTGGACAAAACTAGAAAACACTTGGTCAGAAGACATCTTAGTCCACTGCTAGACTTTTGTTTTGTTTTTCTTTTTCAAAGATAGTGCAGAAAACTGACTGGCCATAAATGTACCAAATTTGGAATGCATTGAATAAGGGTTTTTTTTCCTTCTTTTCCTGTAAGTATTCTCACAACCTCAAAGTGTATTTTCATTATCAGAAAGTGATCTGTATTGTATTTTGTATCTAAATAAAGTTGAATAGTCCATTTGTTTGAAATTACTCAGGCAGGCTATCTGACATTCTTGACTGTTCTCTCCCAGTGCATTATATTATCTAATTTTAATATTATTGAGTAGACAATGTAGAAAACATCTTTGTGACTTCTGAGACTCAAACAAAATTAGGTATTGGCAACACATTGGATGGAGAACTTCTGGAATCTCTGAAGGAAACAGATAATGTGATTTTCTCATTGTCAAGTTATGCTTTAGGTATTACAGAATTAAGCCACTATTCTCTTCATTACACATTGGAGGCAACATGTATTTGGCTATAGAGTATCTATAATTTTGGCATATATAGATGTCTGTTGGAAGAAAATGATAATTGCTCTTAGCTCAAAATTCATTTAAAAGGTTTTATTGTACCTTTTTTACTTTTGCCTCAATATGGAGCAAAATGTGTTTTACTAGTACCTGAATGGGACAGGTTGGTGAAAATTATTACTTGTTGATGGTATGGCCTATTTCTTCTCCATACAAATGACAGGAGGAAAAGCAACAGGAACTCCTCCAGCAAACTATCAATTTTTTTTTTTGAAATGTGTTCTTTATTCCAGCAAAAGACCTCTGACAGATTTTCAAGAGTATGTTTAATTTAGTGTAGGTTTTGGCCTTTTTAGGATGGAACAAGAAGAAATATCAGTGTCCATACAAGTAGGTATTGTAACAACAGCAGCAACATCTGCACAGTGTCAGAGTTTGTTTATAGTTGCAACATGTAATAACCGCTATTTATTGCTTCCTTTAACTGAACTAAATCAATATTTTTGTTCCTAAAGTAATTAAACCATATGGAGATAAAAAACTATCATACAGGTAGAAGTAAAATTCGAATATTTTGGTCAGATAGCAGTAATTCTTCTAAGATTCAAATGCAATCATTAATAAGTTACAATTTGTGCTGAATACTGTTACTAATAGTTCACGCTATTTTCTGTGCCATCAATTCAATAACAATTTGTCTATATGCCAACCAAGCAAAGTGGCTGGTTTTCTCAGGCTGAACTTTTGATTCTAATCAGTTTTAGTCAACTGGTTTCAGCTTATAAATAAATACAGAGGGTGAAAATCTGCATAATAAAGAAGATATCACATGCAAAATAGTCTTGAATTAATAACATTGCTAAAGCTGATATATCAAACACCTGAAGAAGAAGAAAAAAAAAAAGGTTAAGATTTTTCATGAACTCATTGTACACCTTACACTTTTTATGGTATGCATTAATAATACTTCAAAGTTGGCATATCTGAAGATAAGAAGAAGAATTATTCAGTTTAAATAGCAACAGTATTCTGAGCTTTCAGAATATTCTTATGAATCCTTGCTACTTCCACTAACACTGCTCTTTTACATTTGCTTTTTAGGTGAAGAAGAGTCAGTGCCTGGGAATAATGCAAAATAATTTGACTTTTGAGAGACTCAAAACTCTTCCAACCATTGTTATAACAGATGATTCTTGACATTGCCAATCATTCTGTCTTCCTTTTACTTGTATGTCCCTGTATCTGTAGGAGACTGTACATGCATCCATCACATGGTGCTCTTTGGTTGGTGGATTACACGTCTGGAGTTAATTTATTTAATGTATAGACTTTAAAATATCTTCTGTCTTCACTGTTATTTAGAAATATCTTTAAAACCTCAAAGAACCCTTTATATGGCTTTCAATGAAAACAAGCATTTGGGGATGAAAAAGAAAAGAAAAATAAAACGTGCCCTATACCTGCTATATACGTGCTAGCTTGAATATGCCTTTATAAGTACCAAACAATATTTCTTCAAGGAGGAACTTTATTTTGATATTGTTCATTTTATCATACACTCAGTATTCCATAATTTTACAGGCAGATGCTGAGTGATTTGTGTTGGGGGGGTTTCCTCACCCGAGCTTTAGGTGGTTTAAAGTCCTTGGCCCTCTAAAAAGCCCCGAGTCGCGTCCGTGCAAGAAAGCAGAGTCCTCAAGGTTTGTTTTCAGGTTTCTCGTGTTGTTTATTATTTGGTATCTCAAAATTTTCTCTGCTCCCAGCCGAGGTCCGGACAGCAGCTGGGACATGAGGCGACTGCCCCACCGATGGGACGTCCCCTAACATTTATACAGATTATTACGTACTAGTTATTTACTATTGTGTGCCAATGCCCAGTGCCCACACCAGAAGTGACATTCTACTTCGGTCCAATCCACTCTGACTACTTTGTACCATCACCACCCCAGAAAATGGAGGACGAGGAAGAAGGAGAAGTACATGAGGTACCACCCAAATTCCACCATCTTGTCCCCATTTACTTCTATTCTAAAAATTCTAAGACTATTAAATTCTACATCATCTACTGTGCTAGACTACAATTTTCACATCCTGGGAGTTTGTAATTACTTCTGCAATGTTGAAAGCTTTTCCCATGGATTGATATTAGGTCCAGTTATGATGCTGCAAGGTGATAATTTCATAGTAACCTTTCAAAAGAATTCCAGGGTTGAATCTTCACTATCATATACACTAGAATTTGACTCTCCTGTTTACCTGGAATGTTAAACCACTGGTTTTCATGCTCAGGTATTCAGAAGTCCAGTCAATCCAGCATGGAGACCATTGCCTGAGCTGCAGCCCTTGTTTGGAGAGTAAAATTGAGGATTTCCTGCGGCTTCGTGCTGTGAGAAGAAGAACTGAGGAGCCAAAGATGAGTCAATGCCTTTCCCCACCAGCCAGTTAACAGGCATTTGAATCTCTATTTCTTTGTTCAGAATGACTGTAAATGTTCTCTCGTGGAGAAATTGCTCAATCTAAAGATGATTGCAGTTACACAGTCATTCAAGTGAATTAATGCAGGGAAACAAAGAAGACTCACTTCATCAACTAATGGACACAAGACATGTGCAGTGGCTGGCTGACCACTGGCTGCTCTGGTGTCCTAGGCTGGAGAGCAGCACTGTGTGCCTTCCTAACAGCTAATTATTCCTGCAGAGTGACACTATGATGTTGATTAAAAATATATATTAATATATATGGTATATTGTACCTATAAATATATCTTCCCTGATTTATTTGGTCTGAGCTCATCTATAAATTGTCTGGCTTCTGAAGGAAAATGGCAAAATTTGTCTTGCGTGTAGAGGGATAGATTTCAAGTTAAATCAGGGGTTAGAACAAAAAAAAAAAAAATCCAAATGAATAACAAACTCCCAAGAGCTCAAACAAAGCAAATTTTAATACATAAATATCAGAAGGCATGTGTATGTCTTGAGCAGGGAACAAACCTGAGATCTGGCTGGATTAAAAAAAAAGGTTGGGTAATAATTTCCTTCTGAAAAAAAACAAGAATAAGAAGAGAATTCTAGTACAGCATAGTGGTCAGATCACCAATGAGCCTGATTCAGTCATGAATTTGAGTAATTAGGATGTATTCTGTTTCAAGCAAGGAAGCAAAAGCAAACATACTCCTCCTCTGTCAATTATCTCCATTGTCAGTTTAATTTCAAGGACGAAATTAAAGAAATTCTGCATTTTCCTAAAAAATAAATCGAACAAAAACCCCCAGCCAACCAGCCCTCCAAAAAAAAAAAAAAAAAAAAAAAAAACCACCAAAAAAAAAGGTGCAAAATGCAACAAAAATAACACATAAAACTAAGCATCATAACAAAAGTTTCTCAAAATACGTACTTATATGGCATTGAACCTTTCATCTGACTTTCATGAAGGTTAAGGAGGAATGCTAATCCACTTGGTTTTAAAATGTCATTCTGGATTTTTCATCTTTTACCTACACCCCCGAAAAAAATTTTTATAGGAGAGGACTAGAAAAAAGTCTGGAAGATGCTTGGTTTTTTTCCTATGAGGTAATATTCAGTACTGCTTATCAGTAAGTCAACCACAATCACAAGAAACAAGTTTTCACTGAAGTATTTTGATGTTTACTTTTGTCTTTATAAGGTGTTAGAACACTCAGTCTTAAAAGTATGGTAGTGCAATGAGTGATGTCAAATGGAATGATGCTGTTAAAACTTATTATTAAAGTGAATTGAGAGTAGTTTTTAATTCACTGGAGTCAATGGGCCAACATTAGCAGAAGGGAGTCTCACTGGAGTTGTGGAGATTCATTTCTTGATGTGAAGCCACTGAAGTCAAAAGTAACAGGCTACAAAAAGTTAACCCCACACCGTGCAATTGCAAGTGTAGCCTCATCTTGTGGCCAAAACCCCCGCTTTATTAAGTACAATATTTGTTTATCACTTTCACACAATATATATTAAAAAACCCCACCGGGGTGGGGTCACAGAGGATGGTGAGGTAACTAACTAGTGCAGCTAGGCTTTTAGGATAATTGCACAATTCCACTTAACGACACAGATCACATACAGCATGTTTTTGAGAGAGAAGTGTTAGGCAAGATGTCCCATATCCTATAATCTTTAAACAGTGCCTCACCTCTTGCTTTTGCTGGATAGTCCTGAGAATCAGACTAAAGGACTCTGATGTCTCACCCAGAGGGTGGCTTTGTAAAAAGACACATTCACTGCTTCTCTCTCTGTGAAAGCTAAAGAAATGAGAGCGAAACTACCTTCACTTTAGTGGAGGTTTAGAGGGTTTGCAACATTTGATTAATGGAGTGTGAATTTAGCTACTTATCAAGAAAAGCAATATTTTTTTTTTTTAATTTAAACTTAATAGCTATTAACTTCCAAAATGTTCAGAGGAAGTTATGTAAGACCAGCAGATGCACAACTAGATCCTGTTGTGTTTTGTATGAGTCTAATGTGAGAGACAGCCTTTGCTTAACCATTCCACGGATTCTGGCATTCCACAAACACCCCTGTGCAACCACATTACAGTAGAAAACTGTGTCAATGGAAAAATACTATATAAAAAAGCATGAATTAGATATGTGAAGGTAATATATAGTTCAAAGTGATTACATATTGCTTAATTGATGTGCAGTTCTATATTTTGGGGGTTTTTCCTCCACAATTCTAAAATATTTGCTGTGCTCCAGATCTATTTCTTATCAATTAAATATTATAATATAAACTCTTTTAGCATAAGTACAGCAATTCCAAGTTTCACTTAAGTCTTTATATTCATTAATGTCTTTGCAGCTCAGAATAATTCTGTAATTGTGGAACCCCTGGAGGGAAAGTATTGCTTAATGTCCCATCAACAGGGGGACAAAGGACATAAGGCAATTTCAATGCATATAGGGTAACAAAAGATAAAAAAAAGTATGTGCAATACAGGACTTTAAAATTCTAAATCAGATTGTAGATTAAGTCTCAAATCTATCCTCCCAGTTTAGGTGGGCAGTGATGAGAATGGAGCATCAAAATGCTGAATATTCTGTCTCCTTCAATTCTAACAGGTGATTTTGTTCATTCTGCCTTAGCTGCTGGAAAGAAATCAGGTATCTCAGCTCTGAAGACATTTTTGTGCCTTCAAAGTCACAGCAGCATATAGCATATGCTTTTCAGGTCCACTTGGAAGCGTTGGCTCCTGACCAGCTACACTGGTCCAATACTCTGCTACACTGCTCTCTTTTAATGCCAGCTCTCCACAAAAGTGGGAAGAATTTTTGTCTACTCCTGTTTGGCTTTGTGATGCAGATTCATAGAAACAGGTAGTTGCAAGGAAATATCATTTATTTTACCTTTTTATCTTAAACATTCCCTTAGATTGTTTTCATCATGGAATTGGTCACTTAAAACTTTTTTCAAAGTCTTAAAAACCAAAAAAAAACCCCAACCTTTATTGTATATCTGGAGACATTCTTAAAAAAGCTGTCTTCATGGAGTGACAAGGAATTATTGAAATATGTGATAATCAAAAACTATTTTGAGGAAGCATCACAGTCAATCCTGGGCAGGTCACTGAAAACTGGTTTACTGGTTTTGGCTAAGGCAAGTTCTGTGTGTCAGCAGCTGTGCTTGTTTCTTCCTCAGAGTACATAAAGGGAGGACAAGTCACAGTCCCAATAGTTTCTGAAGGATTATTGTTATTGAAAAGAGAATGAAAAAATTTGTTTTGACAGTTTAGTACCTTCTGAAAAAAATAATTGAAGTTGGAAAGTTAGATGCCAGGGTTAGTCAAACCAATGTGACTTGAAATGGCAGAGATTATAAACCCTAAAAAGAAAAATCTTTTATGGTAACTTTATCACAGTGTTCGTCGTAGAAGGGCATATATATAATTAGGTATGCATGGTAGAACCCCCTGTAAAGTAATAACTTTTAATGAATAGCCCTGTTAAAATAATACATTTCTGGGCACCAAACCAAATATGTACAGGAATACAGTGCAAACCTTCTGAATGATAAAGAAGGAAACGAAAAAGAAAATAAAAAAAAACCTAACACAAAGAACATTTAGTAGGAAATTGGACTGATATGCCTGCTTATATTAATAGCCGTACATGTTTTCATGAAATCAAAATAAATTTGATAAAAGAGACTTTTGAAATTACTATCTGCTGTACAAATATTATTTATTAAAAGATCTTTCCCTAAGAAGGTTGATTCTAATTTCATCTCTTTTGCTGATTTCAAAAGAATTATACCAGAAATGCATCTGCTCCTTTTATAACCATTTGTTTCATGCTAGTTGTATGTTTTGTTTTATGAGGACAGCACTGCACTCTGTTTGGTAGAAAAACCAGCCTCTGATCAGCAAACTTTATTCTACTTAAAAAGCTTTACCTCATGGAGTGCTTAGATCCAGGTTCTTAAATAGCTTTATGCACCCAGCTCTTTCAGAAAATAAAGTGATGCTACATAAGTTTTAGATCTTCAGATACACTTGATTTTCTGACCTTCAATGAGTGCCAAGGTCCTCAATCTCAGGAGGCAGCCAGCATATTGCTGCTTCAGACATATGCTGTCATTCCCCCATGACAGTCAACCTTTTCCCCTAAATTTGGGAGCCAAAGGTGGTGGCTACAGTCTGAGAATGATGGGGAGTGGAGCACATGAATGTTTGTTTAGTTCTGTATAAGCCATTGACTCATCAGGGAGGAACTGGACTGGTAAGGACCAGGTCAAACATTCAGTTTTATTTGCCCAAGCAACAAGTGACCAATGTACAAGATCCTCAGGAATGAGATTAGTTTATTAAGATTATATCTTCCAGATCTACTGTTCTGAGGTCAGATCAATTTGTTGATGAAATTCATTCTCATTTTAAAAGGGAAGGAGAAAATGCCTCTAGGAGAGGGGGAAGTGACCCACCTAGTAAGCAACCTTCTTCTAAATGACAAAGAAGTCTTAAAACAGAAAATATCTCAAAAAACACAGGAAAACAAACTATTACATTTGGAGAATGAATAGCAAGGTGTAAGGAAGAGTAGTGTCAAACACTACAGAATATGAAAACATCATGGTGAATTGATTTTCTAAATTATATTTTGGAGGTTAAGTATTTCTTGACTTGATAAGACTGTAGTGCTGGTTTCAGTGTCATTTTTGTGCCTCATAAATTTATTTGACTTTTCACACACTCTTATTTTAAAAAAATCTCTTACTGAGAAATTATTGAAAACATTCCTGGAAAGTTCTAACAGATTGTGCAGGAGTTAAAGCTAGTGTTAAGAGTTAGTGATGTTCCATATCAAGTAAATTAGTTTATTTTACATCACTTTATGCTTTAATCCAAACCCAGAACTACCTCCCTGTCCCTATGACGACTGTGAGACAACCTTCTGCTCGAGGGACTTGTTCTGAAGTTGCTTGAATTAGGAGGCAGTACTTTGGATCTACGTTTCTATGGATGAAATACAGCAGATTAAGTGATTCGGAGCTGCTAACCTCAGCCTCTATCCTTCTCCCTGTTTTAGAGCTCTTGTGATTCATTGCCATTCTCCTGAAGTCACAGAGAAAGGACAGACGGTTTTAATTACGATCACAAAAAAAAAAAAAATTCTATCAGGCATATGGAGATAACAGCCCAGAATTTTTACGAGACCTTGGAGAAGTTAGCTTGCCAGAATTTGAAACCCTGGAAGTTGACTGATTTTAGCTTCGGAGAAAATTTCCTAAGCTTCTGACTTTTCTTTTTTTTTTTTTTTTTTTTTTTTTTTCCAGGAGAATGTGATAATAAAATGACTAATATGTGACCTTTGCTTAGAAATGGATGAGAGAGAAGATGTACAAATAACAATACCTGAAAAATAGTACATATTTATAAGAAGTAATTGCAATTTAGTTTCAGCTGTATTTTAAAGCCCATCTTCATGAGACTTTCTTGAAGTTGAAGTTATAGGTTGAAATCACTGAAATTTTATTGCACCAGAAAGGATTCAGCCCTCCATAATATCTTAATAATGGGTATAAAGGATTTCCACAGTAACATATGATTTAACTGCTGGAAGACTTTTTAAAAGCTTAATATGAGGCATAAGGATGGGTTGGTGAGAGGGCAAATGTTTCCTCATGTCCTGTTGAGTGATTGAGAATTTTTAAAAAAATTATTTGATGAAAATCTTATTTTTTTTTTCCTAATGGAAATGCTAATGATCAAAATATCACTATTCCCAGAAGAAGCAGCATAGGATTATTCATATTCTGTTGCTGAATGCCTTAGTTTATGATGTCAACTGGAACCTGATGACAAGATTTCATAAATACAATTAATCTGAAAAACAATAAAATAACTCAGTTTCTAGCTACATTGATCTTTATAAGAATCAAGACTTTATGAAGAACACCAGATAGGCAAAAATGTTAACGCTTCAATCTCCTGAATTTAGACTCTCCTCATACTGACTTTATTTTCCACTTGAGCTATAGGTGCTACTTTAAAAATATTTGAATATATTTCAATTATTTATAATTCTAAAAACATAGAAGAGGCAGAAGCAGCCTGTACTAAAGAGACACCAGAAGCAGAGAGTTCAGTACATAAAACTTCTGCCATCCATTACTTTTCATCTAGAGTAAATGTGAGGTGTAGTTCACAAAAGGCACAACACTGAACAAGTGTGAAACAGTTTGAAGAGGATTTGGAGAATTACTCTCCCAGGCAAAATGTATCATTTCCCTACCTGTTGCCTTTTACTAATGAGTGCTGGTGCTTGTTGGGAGTTTTCTGGGGCTCCTTTTGGCTTCAGGGAGCTGGGTGTGGTTCTGACAGAACTGATTTCCCACCAGCATCTTGCATGAACTGTTCTTTTTAAGGACCAGAGTGAGGTTTTTTCCTGTGCAGAGAGAAGTAACCCAGCAGCAGTGAGTTATGAGCAATCATTGACCATTTGGAGTAATAGCCATTTTATTAAGGAAGCCATTTACAAAGGTACTGCAATTACAGCTAACTTCTAAATAAATATGCACAGTCTGATTTCTTAGTGCCTCCAAATTCTTTTCTTTTCCAACCTGTATTTCTTTTACAAACCTACAGGATAAATCCTTAGCAAACATAACAGCGTCTAGTTTTTACCTGAGTCCATTTTCCCTCACTTTAAAGAACTTCAAGAAGAAAAAAAAGGAAATAAATATGAAAAGGAAATAGCTACAGTAATGCTGCTTCTTGGATAAAAATCTAGGAAACCCAGATCTAAGAATTCTGACAAATTCAGAAGTTATAATTCAGGGCCAAAGTCTTTCATTTACAATAACTGGTATCAGAATACTGGTTCAGGATGTGCCTTTTGGAAACACCGAGTGCTGGTCACCTTCTCCCACACAGCCCAAGCAGCATCATGAAAAGGCAGAGGCAAATTTCAGGTGAAGCACAAGATTGCACAGCCCTTTTAAAATCTATGTAGGGCTTTGGGGAATCAGTGAATCAGCTGGTTTACAATTTCATTTCGCCTCCCACGTGGAAAGTTGCCACCCTATCCGTAAAGTTTGAGGTGGACCCTATTCAGCTTATAAAACTCTCTTTGTAACTTTGTAAATTCAAAGCTTGTCATCACATTTTCTCCCCATAAATGGAATAATTTGAATATTTTTCCACAATTTAAATTAATCCTTACTAAATGGTCAACATTTCACCCGTGAACACCAGCAGTGTTGACTGAAATCAAATAGTGCTCCGCTCTGACAAATTCAACTTATTCGCCCAAGTCAAAAATGGTATTATCTTTAAAACCCACATGAGTTCACTGTTCTTGCCTAAAGGCATAGAAGGGGGAGTTAAGGACCTTTCAGTGGAGATTTTTACATCCACCATGCACATGATGCCTCCAAACAAGCAGGGCTATAGTGTCTTCTGAGGACAAGAGACCAGCAACCAAACTGCTGTTGAATCAGTTGAACTGTGAGCACAATGAAGCCTGGAGCTGTGGCCATTTGGCAAAGAGCCTCATGATCTGTTGTGCTGTGCCATGGGTTTCCTGAGGAGATTTGGCTTCATCATGAATGCTGGTGGCCACTGCCATCACTCTGTGATTGAGGTGCAGATAGAGCAACAATATGGGAGTGGCATTGGGAAATTCAGATTATTTTTTTTCTCTCTCTCTCTTTTTTCAACTTATTTTTTCCACTTCCATGTGTTTTTATTCTGATTTTGAGGACAGAAATAATCGCACACTTACCCTGTAATAATGTAGTAATCTGTCATATAAATACCCTGCCATTATATGGTAATTATGGCTTCATTAAATGATCAACAGCTACCACGTTAGCCAAGAATAATTACACATTTGTGTCCTGTATCTTAAAGTGTTCTCAGCTCCCTTTTTTTTTTTTTTTTTAATTGAAAAGGAGGGGGGAAAATGTTCCCTCGTGAGTAAGATCACAATTTGGCCCAATGTATGCCTTTATTCAGTATGACTTGGAATGCCACAATCTCCTATTTTGACTTTATTCCACAGCATACCAAGGCCTCATTTAAGGGAACTTCACCACAGCTATTATGGCTGCACATTTTCAAAGTTTCCTGAATAAGGGGCCATTCCACATTACTGCTTTTTTTTTTTTTTTCCTTTACACTTCCAGTGCCAGTTTATTACTTCCCAGAAATTTAATAACACAGTAGTGTCTGCATTGCAGCTCTCTGTCTGAACTACCTAGTTTAATATATGACATTGACCCAAACAACCTGGTACCTTGAAGGTTTCAGTGATTGTCCTCAGCTTTAAGTATCTTCTTGTAATTAGTAAAGAGACATTTTCCACCTGCATTTTTTTTTTCTTCTCTGAGTTGAAATTTGAGATATTGGACACAAGAACCATGTATAATATTCATTGAAACAGCCTCAAATTGCACTAAATAGACCAGTGGATGTAGATCTGCTGAATTTTACCATGAGGACAAGGTAAAAAAAATGACTATTTTCAGCTGTACATTTTCCCACTGTTGACCTTTTAGTGCAGATGCATGATGAGTCATTACATACAGCTTTTGACCATTCACTGAAACTGGTTGACAGTAGCAAGAACATGCTGGATAAAAAGATGATGAGTAAATTTAGGGTACAATTTGGGTGCTTTATCATGGCCTTTTAGGCCCCTGAGTCATCCTGGGGTGCCTAAGCTAATGACACAGGGATGGCAAATCCTGAAAGAGACCAATGGGCTCCAGGAGTGGTAACTGCAGCCCAGGTGGGATATCCTTGGGTGGCAAAAGTGACAGCAGCCCATCCGTGTTTGGGCACTGAGCTGGGCCCTTAATTTCTGGTCATGGTCAACTCATCTTCCTCCTGGACAGGCAAGTGATGTGTTGAAGTAAAGAAGCTTCATTTGAAAATGATGCCGTATCTTTATTTCAATTTACAAGTTCAATATTTTGTTTTCAAAGACATATTTGTAGCCACTGGATGGGGAAGAGAGGAGGAAGGACAGAAACTCGAGAAAGGAGAGAAAGGAAGTGCAGTTTTGCAGCTTCTTAGGTTAAGTCTCTACCACAGTATGCATAGCTTTGGCCCGTTCATTTCTGTATTTCACTTCTGCCACCAACTCTTTTTGTTCTGCCAAGAGCATACTTTTGCAGGCATTTTACATGTTTTGGATACACTCTTCCTCATCAACTTTCCCTTTTCCTGCTCTTACTGAAGAGCCTCTGTTGGAGTTGTTTTGATCTATTTGTCAGCATTTTCCCTTTCCTTTTCCTGTGTAATTGAAATTGTCAGTTCCAGAATTTCAGGGAACCTTCTATTTACAACATTCATAGGCTCTGATTCATCGTGCTGACTTGAGCCACATAACTTGACACATTCATTAAAATTACACATAAACTGAAATAATTGAACATGTGCTTCACAGAACATTTTCCAAAGCATTTCACCTCAGTAAAATATAAAAAGGGCAAGGTTATTGCAACACATACTCAGCACTATTTCCTTGTGTTTGGAGTGGCTCTAGAAGAACCTATTTTCCTTTTAGATAAACACATATGAAGTTTACGTTGAGTTAAATGCAAGCAAAGATTTCAAACTCAATTCACACCCAGTGGTTGAAGGCTGTCATCGTGAAATGCAGACTTTCATCCAGAGGAAAAACTCTTTCCACCATATCCTTTATATTAAACATTTATTTATATATATTTTAGAGAGAGAAAAAAAGTCTTCCTTTCTGTGATACAAATAATTTATCCCAAATTAATAGCATAGGTTGGATTTTTTAAAGTCCAAGGCAGAATGTGGATGGGGTTGAGAACTGAAGTCTAATCATTCCATGCTTTATACAGTGCCAGTGCTTGTCCTGTGAGCACATACCCCAAACCACCACAGTAATCTGTTCTTAGAGCATAACACAGGCTGCAGTGCACCTTTATTGATTTTATTTGTACCATGTCACCATTGAAAGTGAGGTACAATATACTCAGTAAGAAACAGGTATCCCAACATGATCTTTCAGGCTGTATGAGCCCAACAATCTGTTGTTGCTACAAGTGCCTGTGAGGTAGCTGCTTCTTAAAAATAAATGAGTGAAAACACAAAGGAAAAGGTGTGCAACACACGAGGATGGAGAGTGTGCAGATGCAACCCTTGACTTTTGTAAATCATCACAAGTGCCATAGGTTATGAGACACAATGAAGTCCTGTGCATATTGCTGAACAAAGGAGGATCAGAAGATCCAAAGGATTTCTAGACGCCAAAGAGATGTTTGTCTTCTGCTCTTATATTCCACTCAATCATAAGCCTTACCTTTAGATGCTTTTAGGGGATCTAAAAGGTATTTACCAAGTGCAATATATTCAAAGTCTCTGTTGTGACTGTACAAGTATAAAGAAAAGAACAACTTCAGCAACACACAGGAAAATGCAATCAAGAAATTCAAAGCAAGATTTGTACTCCCCCTCCCCACTTAGCACTCAAGAGAGAAAACCTGACTGTTGAGAGGGGAAAAGCAGCTCTATCATGTTTTATTTATATATTTATTTATTTTTAAAAACCTTTACTAAGAAAGGGAATAATTTATCATCAGGAAACATACAAAAGAAAGATGACCACTGATACTATATGCAAGTAGAGCATACTCAGGTAACTTGACCTATATTTTAAAATATATATATTTTTTCTGCCATTGACTGCCAGTACAAAGGGCTCTGGTCTTGCAACAGATTTCTCATTGAAGCTCCAGGGCTGTGAGGAGCTCTCCTGGCACCAGGATCTGCAGACGTGCTCTGGAGTGGGAGACAAAGTTACTAACCGAGCAATAATATCTCAATGGATGGGTTAATTGAACTTTGTGGATCCATTGATACACTGACTAATACACTGACTGTTTAAAAACAGCAGAACATAGCAGCTGTACAAAGCTTGCATCTTTTATCTTTATGGATCAGCCTCTTTTTTTCCCCTTTTCTTTTTCATTTATGGCTCGCACATTTTAAAAGTGAGCAAGTACTCGGGATTTTACTGATGCAAGGGAAACATCTCGAGATATAAAAGGAGTGAGAGTAAAAACACAAGAACGAGGTGAACAATAATTCAGGCTTTGAACTTGAAAACATTTTGTGTTGTAGCTGAATGCCTTGGCAACAAGCCTTGTGATATGAGTACGACCCACACGGGCAGCTCAAAATGCAAATGGCAAGGATGCAAGGACACTTTCAAACACATTTTTGTCTGTCATGTAATTTGTTGTGAAAGTATATGCAACAGGAAAAACAAGCTTTTAAGCAATCCTAAAGTGAAAAATCATGTAAGGTAATAAAAATGTTCAATAAAGCTGAAAGTAAAGCTCTTTGTACTTAACATTGCCTTCTAGGGCTGCACCGAACTGGTTTTGTTTTTACAAGTATTTATTTTGTTCATTTTTTTTGCTGTGTTTCTGAGACATTTTGTCATCTTTTGAAAAAGTCCTCTCTTCCAAAGTGGGAAATCCTGTTAGTGAAGAATATCTCAAAAAAAAAAAAGGATTTGAAGTGCACATGAAAGGCACTTGAAGTGTGACTGCTTTACAGGCTTACAGATCGTGTCAGGTGAAACCAGGCAGTGTTTAACAAGGTAAGCAGCTGAACCCTTATGGGTGGCCTTCCAGGGCTCCTGCCAGCTAAGAGAAATGGAATATTCTTCTCAAGCCTCTGGATTCGAGGTTATCTCATTTGCTGTGCTTTTTTTTGAGTTTCCTCAGGTGATTGTTTATTAGAAGCAATGGCCACTGTCATTATGATTTCCACCTTAAAACTATTTTTAATTTTTTTTTTCCTCCAGCTAGACACATTCAAAGAGAATTCATGTTAGAATGTCAATGACATTTTAGGTTCTCTCCTTTCTGTGTACTACAGTTCCTTTCCTGGGAGACTCTCAGACTGGTGGGAGTGAACTCTGCAGTGTTCCTTGCAGGACAATAGGAGAAAGATCAGTCCAATGACAGTCTCAGTGATGGCATCTCACACACAAGACTTTCTTGGTACTCAAAGTCTGAAAAACAGTCAACAAGACATGGGCACTCAGGACTTGTTTCCTGAAAGGTGCTGAAGATCCCCATTCTTCATATAAGTCATAATGAGTTTAATACAGCATAACTATGTAGTCATAGCTAGAACTAATAATTTTCTTAATGAACTGTCATCAGACCATGAAGAGAATAAGTAAAATATCTGCTAAATCTGAATACCTAGAGCTAAGATCCAGTTTGAAAGTGGCTGCTCCTTGCCCTGCATGATGGTTCCTATGGAGCCCTTTCCCCAAAAACTGGTAACTATGGGAGGAAACCCACCCCCAATCCCCAAATAACCAAAACCCAGCCAAAATCAACAAGCTTAAGAAAGCTTACCTTTCTTTTCTAAAATCTCTAACACCCTGGATTTAGCAAAGAAACCAAACTCAGATCTGATGTTTATGATCCTGCTGAAATTTGCTATAAAATACTTGGTATTGGACTTACTGTTGAGTTCTTCCTGGTGTAACATTTGATTAGGAGCTCCATCACAGTGGAGATATTGATGAATTAGATCATGAACTTCATGAATTTTGGAATTTTTTTTTTTTTATGTGAGCACCACACCCAAACAAAGCCATTATTTTTCCTTTAACAAGTAACCCCAAGGTTTTTTAGTTGCAACTCAGTCTCTTTCTTCATCATGTATAGAACAGATTTTTTCAAGGTCACTGGGGACATAGGCTCTTGAGTCTTCCAAAGTGGCTTCAGCTTAAAAAAGCCACTGAAGAAAAATCAGTGACACTGAAACATCATTTCTGTGCATGAGACCAATACCTCTATTATTTACAAATATTGCAGTGGATTTAATGGTAAACCCTTGCTTTTACCCATAGGAGTCCAGATAAAACTGCCAGCTGATTTCTTTTCTCTTCCCTTTCTTTGAATGGTAATGTCTAGATTTTAGAAACAGTAAGGTGGTGCTTAAGACAAAGGGCTCTCAGATATCTTGTTCCACAG